>NC_060176.1:54316201-54616201 GCF_021184085.1 Oncorhynchus gorbuscha
GTCACTCCTTGTTATACCAAACAGACTGGTGGTCCCCAGGCTACCTCTGGGGCTTTCTCCATTACAGAATAATACACATTTTTGGAACAATGTAGGCCCTAGGCCAGTGGCTTTCAAACCTCTCCTCAGGAATCCTCAGACATTTCAGTTTTGTTGTAGCCCAGAATTAGCTCATCGGATTCACATACTCAAGGGCTTGATGATTACTTGACAAGTTGAATCAGGTGTGCTAGCTGTGGAATAGTTCAAATGCATGTAACGGCTGGGGGTCTCGAGGAGATGTTTGTAAACCCCTTCCCTATGCTTAACAACTAGGTGTCTAACCTGGCCGTAACTACATACAAGGAAAAAAAATATATATATATATATATATATATATATATATATATATATATATATATATATATATATATATATATATATATATATATATATATATTATTTGTACAAAAAAATAATAATATATATATATGTATGTATATATATATTATTTGTACTCAAAGAAAATCAATTATGGGTCAACATGTAAATTGGGCTCTCCAACCCTGTTCCTGGAGAGCTTCCTTCCTTTAGGTTTTCACTCCAACCCCAGATGTAACTAACCTGATTCAGCTAATCAACCAGCTAGTTATTATAATCAGGAAGGCTTGATTAGGGTTGGAGTGAAAACCAACAGGACAGCTGTCCAGGAACAGCCCTGGTCTAAATATTGCACCTGCCTCTGTGAAAGATTGGAATCATGAACAGTGGTTTGTTCTTTATATTCGCCTGCTTCCCCGGATTTGCCTTTTTTAACATACTTTCACCACTCTCAAACGGCTAACCCAGCCCTCTCGCGGCACAGACAGAGGGCCTGAGAAGTGAAATGAACTACCCCAGCTCGCAGTCGGCTCAAGTAGGCAACTAGAGAGTCAAACACTGCTTACAATGTGTTTGCGAGATGCCGGACAAAATACCATTTTAAAACCGTCCCACGTCTCTACAGACATCCCCAAAACAAACAAAAATGTAGGGCACCACTGGTAAATAGTCACTCATATACTTGCTCTTTCCATGACATAAACTACATTTCAATCTACATTTTTTTCGTGAGTAAAGTCATTGCATATTAAAAAAAACATGACAGCTGTGATGGAAACAGGACGTTTTTGTAAAATGTTATAAATGGCAACTGATCATTTGTTTTTTCGACATGGTCTGATCTTTTTGTGTCTGTAAAATGAATTCTGCAAAAAATGGAGGTGGAAACACCTTTATAAGCAATTGATATACAGTGGATTCGGGAAATATTCAGACCCCTGAACTTTTTCCACATTTTGTTACATTACAGACTTATTCTAAAATCAAATATATTTTTTTCCTCATCAATCTACACACAATACCTCATAACGTCAAAGTGAAAACAGGTTGCAAATTTATTAAAAATAAAGCGGATATCTTATTTCCTAAAAGTATTCAGACCCTTTACTGTGAGACTCAATCGTTTCTACAACTTGAATTGAGTCCACCTGTGGTAAATTCAATTGATAGGACATGATTGGACATGATTCAGAAATGTACACACCTGTCTGTATAAGGTCCCACAGTTGACAGCAAAAATCAAACAATGAGGTCGAAGGAATTGTTTGTAGAGCTCCGAGACAGGATTGTGTCGAGGCACAGATCTGGCGATAGGTACAAAAAAGTCTGCAACATTGAAGTTCTCCAAGAACACAGTGGCCTCCATTATTCTTAAATGGAAGAAGTTTAGAACCACCAAGACTCTTCCTAGAGCTGGCCGCCTGGCTAAACTGAGCAATCAGGGGAGAACGGCCTTGGTCAGGGAGGTGACCAAGAACCCGATGGTCACTCTGACAGAGATCTAGAGTTCCTCTGTGGGGATGGGAGAAACTTCCAGAAGGACAATCATCTTTGCAGCACTCCACCAATCAGGCCTTTATGGTAGAGTGGCCAGACAGAAGCCACTCCTCAGTAAAAGGCACAAGAGAGCCCGTTTGGAGGCACCTAAAGACTCTTAGACCATGAGAAGATTCTCTGGTCTGATGAAACCAAGATTGAACTATTTGTCCTGAATGCCAAGCGTCACGTCTGGAGGAAACCTGGCACCATCCCTAGGGTGAAGCATGGTGGTGATCGGCATCAGGCTATGGGGATTTATTTACAGAGGAAGGGACTGGGAGACTAGTCAGAATCAAGGGAAATATGAACAAAGCAAAGTACAGAGAGAAATTGATGAAAACCTGCTCCAGAGCGCTCAGGATCTCACACGGGCGAAGTTTCCCCTACCAACAGGGGGAACCCTAGGCACACAACCAAGACAATGCAGTGGGGGCCCCGAGACAAGTCTCTGAAAAACTTTGAGTTGCTTAGCCAGAGCCCAGACTTGAACCTGATCAAACATCTCTGGAGAAACTTATGGTCTGATTTATGGTCAAATGCATTCACATTAACTGCAGATTGGTCTGGATTAGTGTGCTTGTATAACTACACCTTGCTGCTTTCTGATCTGAGAAACCAAAGTTTTTGCAAGCTCATTAGTGCTGTTGCAATGAGTCACCTATTTACATACATTTTATGGTGTAATTTCAGTAATGTAGTTATATTTACTTCATCATTATCAGCAGTAGGTTAAGCTGATTTATAGCTATGCTTCTATCATGCACCATGCACTTGACATAGACTGACAGGGAGGGACTACCTATCTTGCATTCTAGTAGTATTATTGTAGTGACAGCCTAGTGACGATCTATTCTATCATATGCTGTTGTATTGTATGCTATTGTAGTGATCACTTCATCCTAGTCATGTTTTAGCTCTTATTTGGTGGGACAAGTGCAAATCAATCCCAGAACAACAGCAAAGGACCTTGAGAAGATGCTGGAGGAAACAGGTACAAAGGTATCTATATCCACAGTAAAACGAGTCCTATATCGACATAACCTGAAAGGCCACTCAGCAAGGAAGAAGCCACTGCTCCAAAACCACTGTAAAAAAGACTACAGTTTGCAACTGCACATGGGGACAAAGATGGTACTTTTTGGAGAAATGTCCTCTGGTCTGATGAAACAAAAATAGAACTGTTTGGCCATAATGACCATCGTTATGTTTGGAGGAAAAAGGGGGCAGCTTGCAAGCCGAAGACCACCATCCCAACTGTGAAGCACGGGGGTGGCAGCAGCGTCATGTTGTGGGGGTGCTTTGCTGCAGGAGGGACTGGTGCACTTCACAAAATAGATGGCATTGTGAGGAAGGAAAATTATGTGGCTATATTGAAGCAACATCTCAAGACATCAGTCGGGAAGTTAAAACTTGGTCGCAAATGGGTCTTCCAAATGGACAATAACCCCAAGCATACTTCCAAAGTTGTGGAAAAATTGCCTAAAGACAACAAAGCCAAGGTATTGGAGTGGCCATCACAAAGCCCTGACCTCAATCCTATAGAAAATGTGTGGGCAGAACTGAAAAAGCGTGTGTGAGCAAGGAGGCCTACAAACCTGACTCAGTTACACTAGCTCTGTCTGTTATGGAACTGAGAGGCATGATTGAGGGCTAAGCATACCCCAACAACAGAATGGTGTGTAATGTTATGGAACTGAGAGGCATGATTGAGGGCTAGGCATACCCCAACAACAGAATGGTGTGTAATGTTATGGAACTGAGAGGCATGATTGAGGGCTAGGCATACCCCAACAACAGAATGGTGTGTAATGTTATGGAACTGAGAGGCATGATTGAGGGCTAGGCATACCCCAACAACAGAATGGTGTGTAATGTTATGGAACTGAGAGGCATGATTGAGGGCTAGGCATACCCCAACAACAGAATGGTGTGTAATGTTATGGAACTGAGAGGCATGATTGAGGGCTAGGCATACCCCAACAACAGAATGGTGTGTAATGTTATGGAACTGAGAGGCATGATTGAGGGCTAGGCATACCCCAACAACAGAATGGTGTGGGCGTATACCGGGCATAAAACATTTAGAGTAGACTGATTGGCCAGCTCATCCTAAAATAGCACATTTTTGAAACCGTCTGTTTGAGATACACGTTTGAGGTGGGGTTTTTGAAGGGTTTGTTCTCCAATATATGCTTTGACCACATACAAGTATAGGATTAGTCAACATTATTTGGGTATGAGTTAACAGAATATGAACTTTTACGTGAGATTTTCACTGTACAGTTAGTTACAGACAATTCTTGGATTAAAGTATCATTGTTATCAGTTGATAGTCATAGAAGAATATTAGCCATCATTGGAAATCTTTTCAAAATAAATGGTTAAATGTAAATGTGGTGTTATATCTGATACAAATCCGTTAACATGGAATAAAAGTACTATTCAGAAAAAAATGTCAAGGTCTTGAACATGAGAGAAACTGTCAAAGAGCAGAAAACTGTACTGTTGTCATACTTCCTAGACTTGTAACATATGCACTCGGGAATGCAAGAAAGGAGGATATTGATGTGACCTAAACACAGTACAAAAACACAGAAACCATGCTGGGGGGAAAAATGTCTTTACTTTGTAGACCAAGAAAGAGAATATTTATAACACTTACTTTATCTCAGGGGGAACAAACATAGAAAGACTCCCAAAAAGTAATCTCATAAATGAAATCTCCCTTTAAACAAAATAGTTAATCCTTGTTTTATAACTTAAACCAGGTCATGATTCTTGACAAAAGAATAATGGAAACTTTCCCCACCACATAGTAACTGCTTGGCAAACACATTTTTAAATGACATCCATCTGCTCTTGTTCTTTTGGAGTCTTTGCATAGTTCCAATTCCCTTTGAATGGAACAGAAATAAAACCTTTGATCTGAACGACACTAGATTAATGTTAGTTGTGATTAGCCCACAGAAATGCTGTCTCATGTGGCCAATACTGTACATGGGGCTCAGAAACAGTAACAATAATACAGTCCCCAGTCATAGGATAAAGGGTACTCCACTCGTAGAGTAGCAAAGAGTGCAAACATTTAGGTGATCACAGTTATTGAGATATATTAAGGACTCTCATAAAGCCCATATATAGCCTCTAAAAAAATAACATACATTCAGGAAATACAAAACCAATAGTGCTAAATGTGATATAGTGCCAAGCAAATTCCGTTGTGCATCAAAATAATAAATACAACAAAAAACAAATACTAAATATCACTCTGCAACAGTCAGGAGTTACAATAATAAAGTATATTCATGTATTTGCTGTTCTGAGGTGCATTGCTAATAAAGGGGTAGTTTCTCTAAATGCCTCCCACAATGTACCAATGTAGGTCAGGGTTTCTGAGACTAATAAAGGAGAGACGTGAAATTAAAGTTTCTACTTTTGCAATATAACCTATAACGTTTAACTGTATCTTAGACAAATACGATCTGAACTATGAGAAGAGCTATGTATCTTTGACAGGCTAGCATAACGCTGTCATAAGCATACCTTAGACATAAGGATGGCTTGATTATAAGAAACAAAAAAAGAACATCATACATATGCTGTGTGTGTAACCTGTATGTTTACAGTATGGCTGATGCTTTCTTCATCATAAAATATCCTGATTGTGTTTGTTTGTATGGTTATAGGGAGCAGCATAAAAAGCTCACCAGCGCATCCCTGAGAGAACAAGAAGAACAAGGCAACATTCACCACATAATGTTTGAATGCTCCTATAGCACAATGTTTGTTTAAAAGACAATGAAATGGTAGGCTGCAGCGTGTAAGGTTAAATGTGCTCAAAGTGCTTCACACCTGTCCATGGCTTTGTCCAGGAACCACCCAGGGTCCATTAGTAAAGACTGAATTTTCCTTGAGTGAAAAGTGAACCCTTTTCCATGGATAGACTTTGGCTTAACATCACTGAGGATATTAAAGACTTCTGGTATTATTTGAACAGTCCAACCCCCCAAGAAAAGGGTAGAATACCCAGAACGTCTGGCAACAAAAAACTGGGACACCCTCACCCTTCACGGAAGACAACTGTGCATGAGTTTGAGACCCCACCAGATGCAAAGGCACACGAGCCGAATTATGATGAAGAAACAGTAGTAAGTAGTTACTGAAGGCTTTCAGAGTACTCAAAGCATACTGCCAATCAGTGCTAAGCCTTTTTATAGCCTTTTTGATAACACTCAATGTATCCACACTTACCGTCATACAACAGAGAAAACAACAACAGAACCAACAGAATCTCAGGACGCTACAACTCATTCAAGAGATATTTCCCTTTTATGACAAATCATAATCCGTTTTCTTTGTTTCATACCTTAAAACAACAATAAGAGCTCAATAAAAACAAAAATACCAAATAAAACGAGCAAGCAGGGTAAAACACCTCTGGTTCAACACCATGTTATTTACCTGCCAAAGTACAGTGCCTTCAGAAAGTATTCATACTTACTCCATTTGTCTTTGGTGTGTTACAGCCGGAATTCAAAATGGATTACATCTATTTTTTTTCTCTCACCCATCTACACACAATACCCCATAATGACAAAGTGAAAACATGTTTTTAGAAATGTTTGCAAATTTATTGGAAATAAAATATGTAAATGAGATATTTCTGTAAGTATTCACACCCGAGTCAAAACTTTGTAGAAGGACCTTTGGCATCAATTATAGTTGCGCGTCTTTCAGGGTAAATCTCTGAGCTTTCCACACCTGGTTTGTGTAACATTTGATTCAAAATTCTTCAAGCTCTGTCAATTTGCTTGTGGATCATTGCTAGACAACCATTTTCAGGTCTTTCCATAGATTTCAAGTAGATTTAAGTCAAAACTGTAACTCTGCCTCTCAGAAACATTCACCGTCTTCTTGGTAAGCAACTCCAGTGTAGATTTGGTCTTGTGTTTTAGGTTATTGTCCTGCTGAAAGGTAAATTAATCTCCCAGTGTCTGTTGGAAAGCAGACTGAACCAGGTTTTCCTCTATGATTTTGCCTGTGCTTAGCTACATTCCGTTTCTTTTTTAACCTGAAAAACTCCCCAGTCCTTAATGATTACAAGCATAATGTTGGATTCTAGTTTAAAATAAACTTATTAATGTTACCATACTATAACTTATTGATTACTTTACATGTATAAGGAATGCATAAGTTTGGGTCTATAGAGAGTGTAAGAACTAGGTGTATGGAAAGTTACTGAGTGAGGAAGGGGGAGTGCAGAAAGTTTACATTCTCAAAACATGGTATTGTTAAATCTCATGGCTCCTAAAGAGAGAAGCAAACTGCAACAGTCTGGTTTCAGTCACTGATAAGGTAGGACAGCCGTGGAGTAGGGAGGAGTGAGGAGTGAGGAATTTGTCCCGAGGTCGGGTCAGATGAAGTGACAAGGAACAGTCATGATACAAACATTATACTTCCATGCCCATGAAGGTTCTAGCAGGAGGCGGGGCCATGACCACACCAGTGAGAGGAACCAATTAACTCCGGACTTGCAAAATAGATGTATTGGCTGTTTAGATGTGCAAGGAGTTGACTCAGCCTAGTAGAAGGGTATAAATATATGTGCTTGTGTAAACACGTCCTTTGCCTTTGCAGTTGTTTCACCCAGTGGGGGAATAACTTGGTTTGAGCTTTTCCTAGTCATCCGTTTGAGTTTTTACTCTTTGTTCAGAACCTAACAATACCCATAACATGATGCAGCCACTATGCTTGCAAATATAGAGAGAGTGATACTCTGTAATGTGTTGAATTGGATTTCCCCCAAACATAACACATTGTATTCAGGACAAAAAGTTAATTGCTTTGCATCATTGTTTTACAGTATTACTTTAGTGCCGTGTTGCAAACAGAATGCCTGTTTTGGAGAAGAAAATACAATTCTGTACAGGCTTCCTTCTTTTCGCTCTAATTACGTTAGCATTGTGGAGTAACTACAATGTTGTTGATCCATCCTCAGTTCTCTCCTATCCCAGCCATTAATCTCTGTAACCATGAGAGCTTGATTTCATTCCTCTCCGGCTACTGAATTAGGAAGAACGCCTTTTTTTTATTTGTATTTTTTTACGAATATACCAATAGGTGCCCTCCTTTGCAAGCCATTGGAAAACCTCCCTGATCTTTCTGGTTGAATCTGTGTTTGAAATTCACTGTTTGATTGAGGGACCATACAGATAATTGTATGTGTGGGGTACAGAGATGAGTTAGTCCTGTTAAACACTATTATTGCACACAGAGTGAGTCAATACAACTTATGTGCAAATATTTACTCCTGAATATATTTAGACTTGCCATAACAAAAGGATTGAATACTTATTGACTGTAGACATTTTAGCTTTTCATTTTGAATTAATTTGTAATTTTATTTAAAAAAAAAATATATATATATACTTTTACATTATGGGGTACTGTGCGTAGGCCAGTGACAAAAAAACTACATTTAATCCATTTTAAATTCAGGCTATAATACAACAAAATGTGGAAAAAGTCAAGGGGTGTGAATACTTTCTGAAGGCACCTCAAGCCTTAAAACTAATTGGGAGTTCCACCATTAACAGTGTGGCGAGTTACATTAACAAAGAGCAATGTTATTGCTGGGTTCATAATATGCTGCAAATGTTGTTCTGTGTGTGGTGTGTATTGATCATCCAAAGTAATTCACCGAGCTTGGGTTGTTGACCGCAAAGCCCAGGCGATGTGTAGGAATGAGAGGTCAGTAAGCTGGATGAGGTCACGTATACAAAGACCACAAACTTCATGTCCTGTTCTAAATGGTAATGGATAGGGTGGAAGACAGAGTAACTTCTTTGGTTTACCTTTACGGCAAACTAGTGCTGGTACTTTTCCATTCTGTAGTTTCAAGGTCTTTTCAATCTGGAGAGGTTAGAGTACTTTGTGGTAGAGACCCTCTGTGGAGTGCTGTACTAGAGGGTACTATGACCATGCACTCTATCTGAATCACTCTTCCCCTCCCCTGGAGGTGCGGCTAGGAGTCTGCAAAGTGACTGTGGGTGTTGGTGACAGCCTGGGTGGCTTCCTCAGGCAGAAGGGTGGGGTCAGTAAGGATGGATGTGCTCGTGCTGAACTGTCGGAGAGTGCTCAGTACCACTGGACAACAGAAAGACCAATCAGCTATACATTCATCACAGTTGACATTCTGTGTGACAAGTTACACAAAACAAGTTACAAAAAATATAGATTTTTATTCCTCCATAAAATAATTTATGAAACAGCAGACAAAGAGGAGCTAGCATGCCTCTCAGTAAGGCTTCAGTTTTTAAAAATATTTTTTTTAACCTTTATTTTACTAGGCAAGTCAGTTAAGAACATATTCTTATTTTCAATGACGGCCTAGGAACAGTGGGTTAACTGCCTGTTCAGGGGCAGAACGACAGATGTGTACCTTGTCAGCTCGGGGGTTTGAACTTGCAACCTTCCGATTACTAGTCCAACGCTCTAACCACCAGATTGTGCATCTGACTCTTCATAATCCTACTTCCAAAAGCATGCTAATCAGACGGTAGTAATATATAGTCGCTAGTAAAAGTCTATGACCCAGGGAATCGATAGAACATCACTAAGAGATGCACAAAAACAATGTACCATTAAAAATGGGTGAATCTTCACTTTAACACTTGGTGGAAGCACCCTTGGCAGCCATTACAGCTTTGAATAATTTTGAATAAGTCACCAACAAGTCTTAAGGCAACAAATATCCATTGTTTTTGTAAAAATTGCTCAAGCTCAGTAAATTTGTTTGGGAATCATTGATGGTTAGAAAAATTTAAACCTTGGCTCTGATTTTCCCACAAATTTAAGTCAGGACTGAGACTGGACCATTCAGGAACAATTAACACCTCTTGGAAAGCCAATTCTGGTTTGTCTTTGGCATTACTTTTGTGTAATTGTCCTGCTGGAAAATACAACTGTATCCCAGGGTTAGGTATTCAGAAGACTGTGGCAGGGTTTCTCTAACTTTTTACCTGGGCTTTGCTCCTTTCATATTTATTTTGAACCTGACAAACTCCCCAGTCCCTGCCGGTGAGAAGCATTCTCATAACATGATGCTGCCAACACAATACTTAAATACCTTATCCTAGGTTATGGTTTTATTTTTCAGCGGGACAATTACACAAATGTAATGCCAAAGACACACGATGATGGCTTTCCAATAGGTGTTGAGTGTTCCTGAAGGGGCCAGTTTCAGTTCTAACTTAAATTTGTTTGAAAATCAGAGACACGGTTTGAATATTTCTGTCCACCAATGATTCCTAACCAAATTTACTGAGCAAGATCTAATTTAATCTATTTTTAGATATAATTTTAAGGCAGCAAAATGTGCAAAGGGGTGTGTAGACTTTCACTAGGCACGGTAACCTAGTGAACTGAACTGTCTCCAGTGATGATAATCTCTGACGTCAACATCCCTCCCTCTTAGATTGAGTGTATAAGAGACACAGGTTGAACAAGAGACTGAAGGAGAATGTGTTCTTTCTTGTAAATAAGTGACAGGGAAAATATTGTGTGTGAGATCATGTCACATCAGGAGGTAAATCTTTCCTTACAAAGAAAAATGGGGGTGAAATGGACTATTAGACATTCTAAAAAAAGAAGTATATCGTACATCACACATACTGTACCATCTAACACCTACAGACAACTAGTCATTCAAGTCAAAATCATAGTAAAACGCTGTAATGCAGTGGTATTCAAACTTTTTCAGGCAGTCTTTTTGTTGAGCGAAACTTTCTGAGGAATGTAATACACAGAGCACAACAAACTTCGTTGAAATAGGTCAAGTGTCCTTATAGGTATATTTGGCGTGGAAAATGTGAATCCAGCTGTACAGCCTATTACCTGTTTACGAGTCTTTTATTAAATAATGTGAAACAATGTGTGTTTACTGCTTTTCATTAAATCATGCATAGCTGTTCTTTATATGGCCTAAAATAAATGTGTTCATATGGGCAGAAAATAATCTATAGGCTATAGCATACTGAATTTTTATCAGTTATGAAAATAAAACATTTAATGCAGAAAGGTGGATCTGGTAAAAGGCTGACATTTGGATGTTTCAGTTAAAACAGACTGTCACATGACTATAGAAATGGAAAGATTACGATTTTAGAGACACAAAGTAACAATAACCTATGATTAAAGGGTTAGGCTATACAGTCATCATCATTATTCACATCATTCCAATTCAATCAAGTCACAATTATCGGCTTTAGTATTGACATCAATGAGCAGACTTTCCGATTATGAAATTAGGACCGAAGAAATCCACTGTTTATATAAAAAGTATGCCTTTTACATTTTAACAGTCTAAATAAGTCAACGTAATATACGACATCACAAAATCCATTTGGCCTACGTCGTTTTATGTAGTCTCACTATGATGCGGAAAATGTAGGCTATTTCAAAATAATTGAATACCACATTGAGTTGACTGTATAGGCTATTATAGTAAAGTTCTATCCGAGGTTCAACTTTAAGACAAGGGCATTTTTTAAAACTATTTTGATACTCACTTCATGTCTTGATAATGTGAATGAAATCCATTTAGTTTTGAAATCAATATTTGTCCATATCACCCATTGTTCCCATTTTCAATAAAGAAATATGCATGACAGACTCACAAGACTATAACATTGGAATGTTGTAAAGTGCTGACCTACCCTGGCTGTCGAGGACACAGGTGAAGCCACTGAATACAATTCATTAAAAGGAAATTAAGCTTTTTGCTTTTGAACCCATTTTAAACATGCTATAGGCCTACATTTTTAGCCTGTATAGTTTGGACTATCCTTTCCGTAAAGTATGAGACTTCCATTTTTTTCTCCTTTCTTTTTTAACCTTGCATGCAATCACAACAGCTGTTCACATAACTGTCAAAATTCTGATTCAGCTGATTATTGAAACAGGGTTCAAGTTGAATGTCTAATTTCACATATAAATGCTTATAGTCTGGAAGATGGCACCGAAGAGGATGGCTGGCGTTTTACATGCCAGTAACCAATTGTGCTATTTTGTTCGTTTTTTTGCGCTGTTTGTAACTTATTATTTAACTTATTTTGTACATAATGTTGCTGCTACCGTCTCTTATGACCGAAAATAACTTCCGGACATCAGAACAGGGATTACTGACCACGAACTGAAAGAAGCTTTTTCCTTTAACAAGTCAGACAAGAAAGATATACTGCTCGCCTGGGAACAGGCCCAGAACCCCGTCATTTGCGTGAAGAAAAGACGGAGGAAAAGAGGACGCAGATCGGGCTGCAATATGAGAATCTGTAGGTGAGCGAGTAAACTCCCACTGCCATCAATTCTACTTGCTGACATGCAATCACTGGAAAATAAAATTGATGACCTATGATTATGATTATCCTACCAACGGGACATTAAGAACTGTAATATCTTATGTTTCACAGAGTCGTGGCTGAACGATGACACGGAAAATAGATTTCTGGAGGAATTTTCAACGCACCGGCAGAACAGAGAAGCTACGTCTGGTAAGACGAGGGGTGGGGGTGTGTGTCTTTTTGTCAATAACAGCTGGTGCGCGATGTCTAACATTAAAGAAGTCTCAAGGTATTGCTCACCTGAGCTAGAGTACCATATCATAAGCTGTAGACCCCACTATCTACCAAGAGAGTTCTCATCTAAATTATTCGAAACCGAAGACCGATGCTGGCACTAAGACCGCACTCAACCAACTCTATAAGGCCATAAGCAAACAAGAAAATGCTCACCCAGAAGCGGCGCGCCTAGTGGCCGGGGACTTTAATGCACTGTAAGTGCATCAACGACGTTGTCTCAACAGTGACCGCACATACAGTTGAAGTCGGAAGTTCACGTACACATAGGTTGGAGTCATTAAAACTAGTTTTTCAATCACTCCACAAATTTCTTGTTAACAAAATATAGTTTTGGCAAGTCGGTTAGGACATCTACTTCGTGCATGACATAAGTCATTTTTCCAACAATTGTTTACAGACAGATTATTTCACTTATAATTCACCGTATCACAATTCCAGTGGGCCAGAAGTTTAAATACACTAAGTTGACTGTGCCTTTAAACAGCTTGGAAAATTCCAGAAAATGATGTCTTGACATCATGGGAAAATCAAAAGAAATCAGTCAAGACCTCAAAATTATTTTTTTTAGACCTCCACAAGTCTGGTTCATCCTTGGGAGCAATTTCCAAACGCCTGAAGGTACCACGTTCATCTGTACAAACAATTGTACGCAAGTACAAAAACCATGGGACCACGCAGCCATCATACAGCTCAGGAATGAGACGTGTTCTGTCTCCGAGAAATGAACGTACTTTGGTGCGAAAAGTGTAAATCAATCCCAGAATAAAAGCAGGACCTTGTGAAGATCCTGGAGGACACCGACATAAAAGTATCTATATCCACAGTAAAACGAGTCCTAGACCACCATAACCTGAAAGGCTGCTCAGCAAGGAAGAAGCAACTGCTCCAAAGCCGCCATAAAAAAGTCAGACTACAGTTTGCAACTGCACATAGGGACAAAGATTGTACTTTTTGGAGAAATGTCCTCTGGTCTGATGAAACAAATATAGAACTGTTTGGCCATAATGACCATCGTTTTGTTAGGAGGAAAAAGGGGGAGGCTTGCAAGCCGAAGAACACCATCCCAACCGTGAAGCACAGTAGTGGCAGTATCATGTTGTGGGGGTGCTTTGCTGCAGGAGGGACTGGTGCACTTCAATATATTGATGCAACATCAAGACATCAGTCAGGAAGTTAAAGCTTGGTCGCAAATGGGTCTTCCAAATGGGCAATGACCCCAAGCATACGTCCAAAGTTGTGGCAAAATGGCCTAAGGACAACAGAGTCAAGGTATTGGAGTGGCCATCACAAAGCCCTGAACTCATTCCTATAAGGAATTTGTGGGCAGAACTGAAAAGGTGTGTGCGAGCAAGAAGGCCTACAAACCTGACTCAGTTACACCAGCTCTGTCAGGAGGAATGGGCCAAAATTCACCCAACTTATTGTGGGAAGCTTGTGGAAGGCTACCCGAAATGATGGACCCAAGTTAAACAATTCAAAGGCAACGCTACCAAATACTAATTGAGTGTATGTAAACTTCTGACCCACTGGGAATGTGATGAAAGAAATAAAAGCTGAAATAAATCATTCTCTCCTATTATTCTGACATTTCACATTCTTAAAATAAAGTGGTGATCCTAAACTGACCTAAAACAGGGAATTTTTACACAGATTAAATGTCAGGAATTTTGAAGGTGTATGTAAACTTCCGACTTCAACAGTAGATATCCCAACCAGAAGTCATGGATTACAGGCAACATCCGCATCGAGCTAAAGGCTAGAGCTGCCGCTTTCAAGGAGCGGGACACTAATCCGGATGCCAATTGATAATCCCGCTATGCCCTGTGGCAGGGCTTGAAAACTATTACTGACTACAAAGGGAAACGCAGACGTGACCTGTCCAGTGACCGGAGCCTACCAGACGAGCTAAATGCCTTTTATGCTCGCTTCGAGGCAAGAAACACTGAAGCATGCACGAGAGCACCAGCTGTTCTGGATGACTGTGTGATAACGCTCTCGGTAGCCGATATGAGCAAGACTTTTAAACAGGTCAACATTCACAGAGTGCAGGACCAGATGGATTTACTAGGACGTGTACTCAAAGCATGCGCGGACCACCTGGCAAGTGTCTTCACTGACATTTTCAACCTCTCCCTGACATTTTCTCCTCTCCCTGACTGAGTCTGCAATACCTACATGTTTCAAGCAGACCACCATAGTCCCTGGACAAAAGGAACACCTACGTGAGAATGCTGTTCATTGACTACAGCTCAGCATTCAACACTATAGTGCCCACGAAGCTCATCACTAAGCTAAGGACCCTGGGAATTAACACCTTCCTCTGCAACTGGATCCTGGACTTCCTGACGGGCCACCGGATAGGCAACAACACATCTGCCACGCTGATCCTCAACACCCTCAGGGGTGTGTACTTAGTCCCCTTCTGTACTCCCTGTTCAACCAAACACGACTCCAACACTGACGACACAACAGTGTCCTGATCACTGACAATGATGAGACAGCGTTTAGGGAGGTCAGAGAACTGACAGTGTGGTGTCAGGACCACAACCTCTCCCTCAATGTGAGCAAGACAAAGGAGCTGATCATGGACTACAGGAAAAGGAGGGCCAAACAGGTCCCCATTAACATCAATGGGGCTGTAGTGGAGCGGGTCGAGAGTTTCAAGTTCCTTGGTGTCCACAGCACCATCGATCTATCATGGTCCAAAAACAGGGTACGAAAAATCCTTTTCCCCCTCAGGAGACCGAAAAGATTTGGCATGGGTCCCCAGTTCTTCAAAAAGTTATACATCTGCACCATCAAGAGCATCCTCTCTGTGCGAGCGTTGCAAAATAAATGTACACATACATGTTATTCAATCATTGCACCCACAATGCTCGCGCATGCCAACGAGCGTGTGTTGCCAGGGGCTAAAACATAAGTTGCTTCACCCATCACCTCATTGGCTTTTAGAAGCATATACCCACATGCCATCTCCTCATTGGTTATAACCACATGGGTGATTGAAAGATGAACTGAGGTCAGGCGGTTGGTTGTGGTAATACACCTTATTATGAAAGTTAGATGCCAATCGCCATATAAAGTCCAAAGGAGAAAAAGCCTGGAAGGAGAAGAGATGACTAGAAACGATTCAGTTGATTGTTTAATGTGTGGATTAATTGTCCGAGTAGAAGACCTTGTGCACAGGTAAAATAACAACTCAACATTTATGTCCCAGGACAAATTAGCTAGCAACAGCAAGCTAGCTAGCTAAATAGGTCAAATTAGCTAGCAACTGCAAGCTAGCTAGCTAAATTGCCATACATGTTTAATGCTTTTTGACCTGTCCCCAAATTAATATAATTGTTTCAGAGTTTGCTTTGATATTTCAACCTGCGTGTCGTGATCGCATTTGGTGTGAGGGGACAAAATCTATTTGTGCACGATGGCGGACGCAGTTTGGGCATGGTGTGAGGTAAGACCTGAAACCCGACTCAATCATGACTTACTTCAAGCCAGCGGATTTTAAAGATTTCACAAAGGTGTTTCCTGGGACTCACAACCTGGGTTGCTTCTTTCACATGAAACAGGCCATTTGGCAAAATGTACAAATGTTTTCCAAAGTGCGACAAAAGTACCTACACGACACCGACTATGCCCAAGAGATCAGGGAGCTCGGCGTGCTAGCATTCGTCCTGCCGGCTGATGTACGCCAATGTGTCCACGACTTGCTGGAGGAGCTCCTGACATACTTTCAGACAACATGGGTTGGGGAGAAGGTCGGATGCATTTTTTGTATTTTGCTAAGCTTATTTGTTGATAAACACATGTTTTATAGTGAATGGTTGGTGTGAATGGATGGTGCAAAAACTATATGAAACGAAAATACATTGTAGAAACTAGATACAGGCCTAGATAGATTATAGTTTGTTTTTAGCCTTATATATACACACTGCTAAAAAAAATAAAGGGAACACTTAAGCAACACAATGTAACTCCAAGTCAATCACACTTCTGTGAAATCAAACTGTCCACTTAGGAAGCAACACTGATTGACAATAAATTGCACATGCTGTTGTGAAAATGGAATAGACAACAGGTGGAAATTATAGGCAATTAGCAAGACACCCCCAATAAAGGGAGTGGTTCTGCAGGTGGGGACCACAGACCACTTCTCAGTTCCTATGCTTCCTGGCTGATGTTTTGGTCACTTTTGAACGCTTGCGGTGCTTTCACTATGAAATAATGAGCATGAGACGGAGTCTACAACCCACACAAGTGGCTCAGGTAGTGCAGCTCATGCAGGATGGCACATGGCACATCAATGCAGGATGGCACATCAATGCAAGCTGTGGCAAGAAGGTGTCTGTCAGCGTAGTGTCCAGAGCATGGAGGCGCTACCAGGAGACAGACCAGTACATCATGAGACGTGGAGGAGGCTGTAGGAGGGGAACAACCCAGCAGCAGGACCGCTACCTCCGCCTTTGTGCAAGGAGGAGCAGGAGGGGCACTGCCAGAGCCCTGTAAAATGACCTCCAGCAGGCCACAAATGTGCATGTGTCTGCTCAAACGGTCAGAAACAGACTCCATGAGGGTGGTATGAGGGCCCGATGTCCACAGGTGGGGGTTGTGCTTACAGCCCAACACCATGCAGGACGTTTTTCATTTGCCAGAGAACACCAAGATTGGCAAATTCGCCACTGGCGCCCTGTGCTCTTCACAGATGAAAGCAGGTTCACACTGAGCACATGTGACAGTCTGGAGATGCAGTGGAGAACGTTCTGCTGCCTGCAACATCCTCCAGCATGACAGGTTTGGCGGTGGGTCAGTCATGGTGTGGGGTGGCATTTCTTTGGGGGGCCGCACAGCCCTACATGTGCTCGCCAGAGGTAGCCTGACTGCCATTAGATACCGAGATGAGATCCTCAGACCCCTTGTGAGACCATATGCTGGTGCAGTTGGCCCTGGGTTCCTCCTAATGCAAGACAATGCTAGACCTCATGTGGCTGGAGTGTGTCAGCAGTTCCTGCAAGAGGAAGGCATTGATGCTATGGACTGGCCCGCCCGTTCCCCAGACCTGAATCCAATTGAGCACATCTGGGACATCATGTCTCGCTCCATCCACCAACAGACTGTCCAGGAGTTGGCGGATGCTTTAGTCCAGGTCTGGAAGGAGATCCCTCAGGAGACCATCCGCCACCTCATCAGGAGCATGCCCAGGCGTTGTAGGGAAGTCATACAGGCACATGGAGGCCACACACACTACTGAGCCTCATTTTGACTTGTTTTAAGGACATTACATCAAAGTTGGATCAGCCTGTAGTGTGGTTTTCCACTTTTAATCCAAATCCAGACCTCCATGGGTTGGTAAATTTGATTTCCATTGATAATTTCTGTGTGATTTTGTCGTCAGCACATTCAACTATGTAAAGAAAAAGGTATTTAATAAGAATATTTCATTCATTCAGATCTAGGATGTGTTATTTTAGTGTTCCCTTTATTTTTTCGAGCAGTATATAACCATATGCACAAATTTATATATAATATTCTGCCCATACTAACTTATTTTAGGCCATAACTGAACCAATTTCTGTATATACACACACAATATTCTACCCATGAGCGCTAATGTATATACTATATTTGTAGCCATACGTGATTAAATGAAAAGCACTAAAAACAACTGCCCATGTGAACGAATGTAGGCCAATAGGCTATTCAATATTTAGAACCATATGAGTAAACGAAAAGCAGTAAACGTACACATTATTTCACATTCTTTAATAACAGACTCATAAACAAAATCACGCAATAGGCTACAGATCACTTCACAGCTTCACCAGGAAACTCAACGTATTGTAGCCTCACGTGGATGAAAGAGTAGCGGAGGAAGGAGTTCGCTTCTGCTGCAGTGTTCATGGCAAAATATTTTGTGTTGCTTCACTTTTCAGCGGGTACTCAAATTATTATCTAATATTATTAACTTATCTAATCAAGATACAGTATATTAGTGTTTTATTTGTCCATATAAAACAAATAATCTTTGAATTTTTCTTCCACTGACAGAGTATTGTGTGTTGATCGTTGACAAAAAAAAAAACAATTCAATCCATTTGAATCCCACAATGTAACACAGCAAAATGTGTAAAAAGTCAAGGGGTGTGAATACTTTCTGAAGGTACTGTACATGTATTTACTCAATACACATGAAAAGTTTGGACACACCTACTCATTCAAGGGTTTTTCTTTATTTGTACTATTTTCTAGATTGTAGAATAATAGTGAAGACATCAAAACACAAGGAATCATGTAGTAACCAAAAAAAATGTTGAACAAATCAAAATATATTTTATATTTGAGATTCTTCAAAGTAGCCACCCTTTGCCTTGATGACAGTTTTGTACACTCTTGGCATTCTCTCAACTAGCTTCATGAGATAGACACCTGGAATTAAGTTAAATGAACAGGTGTGCCCTGTTAAAGGTTAATTTGTGGAATTTCTTTCCTTCTTAATGTGTTTGAGCCAATCACTTGTGTTGTGACAAGGTAGGGGTGGTATACAGAAGATAAACCCTATTTGGTAAAATACCAAGTCCATATTATGGGAAGAACAGCTCAAATAGGCAAAGAGAAATGACAGTCCATCATCACTTTAAAACATGAAGGTCTGTCATTATAGAACATTTCAAGAACTTTGAACGTTTCTTCAAGTTCAAATTGCAAAAACCATCAAGCGCAATGATGAAACTGGCTCTCATGAGAACCGCCACAGGAAAGGAAGACCCATAGTTACCTCTGCTGCAGAGGATAAGTCCATTAGAGTTAACTGCACCTCAGATTGCAGCCCAAATAAATGATTTACAGAGTTCAAGTAACAGACACATCTCAACATCAACTGTTGAGAGGAGATTGCATGAATAAGGCATTCATGGTCGGATTTCTGCAAAGAAACCACTACTAAAAGGACACCAATAAGAAGAAGAGACATGCTTGGGCCAAGAAACACGAGCAATGGACATTAGACTGGTGGAAATCTGTCATTTGGTCTGCTAAGTCCAAATTTTACATTTCTGGTTTCAACCACTGTGTCTTTGTGAGATGCATAGTAGGTGAATGGATCATCTCTGCATGCGTGATTCCCACAATGAAGCATGGAGGAGGAGGTATGATGTGTGGTAGTGCTTTTCTGGTCACACTGATGGTGATTTATTTAGAATGTATTTAGAATTCAAGGCACACTTAACCAGCATGGCTACCACAGCATAGTGGGGCTATCATTATTTTTCTACAGGACAATGACCCAACACACCTCCAGGCAGTGTAAGGCTATTTGACCAAGAAGGAGAGTGATGGGGTGATGCATCAGATGACCTGGCCTCCACAAATCACCCGACCTCAAACCAATTGAGATGGTTTGGGATGAGTTGGACCGCAGAGTGAAGGAAAAGCATCCAACAGGTGCTCAGCATATGTGGGAACTCCTTCAAGACTGTTTGGAAAGCATTCCAGGTGAAGCTGGTTGAGAGAATGCCAAGAGTGTGCAAAGCTGTCATCAAGGCAAAGGGTGGCTACTTTGAAGAATCTCAAATATTTGTTGTTTAACACTTTTTTGGTTACTACATGATTACATATGTGTTATTTCATAGTGTTGATGTCTTCACTATTATTCTACAATGTAGAAAATAGTCTAAATAAATAAAAACCCTTGAATGAGTAGGTGTGCCAAACTTTTAACTGGTACTGTATATATTTTTTATTATCTTTCTCAATAAGTTAATATATTATCCTATGAAATAATACGTACTCTGATTCTCCCTCTGAAAGAAAATGTTTTATTTTGCGATCCCCCTGCAATTCCATTTGAATATCACTGCTGTAATGGAACCACTTGCCAACCGCCACTTCTCTATCCACCTCCTCACTGTCCTACTCTGACGCTGCAGCTACAGGAAGACTGATTAAGCAGTAAAATCATGGGGGAATCTTGAAACCATTTAATTGAAAACATTGAGTGTGTGTCTCTGTGGATTTTTGTTTTATTATCCTTGGCTCAGAGGTTAAGTTTAGGGTTACAATTAGGGTTAGGAGTTTAGGTTAGATTTAGGGGTAAAGGTTAATGGGAATCAATTGTTTGATCCACACAAGGTTAGTAAAACACACTTGTGTGTTTGTGTGGGCTTTTACTACCCACAAGGATAGTAAAACAAGGAAAATTATCCCTATTGGGGACATTTCCCAGATCGCTACAACGACAAAGGCTATTTTAGGTTTAGGGTTAGCATTAGTGTTAGAATTAGGGTTAGGTGTTAGGTTTAAGAGTTGGGGGTTAGGATTAAGGTTAAAGTTAGGGAAAATATAATTTTGAATATTTTAGGTCCCCACAATGACAGTAAAACATATGCTGTGTGCGTGTGTGAGAGAGAGGTTAGGGACATTGGGTGTAGTTTACTCACTGGGCCTCAGCACATGGAGGGAGCAGTGACGGTCCAGCCATTGCAGTGTGGTCTCACACAGCTCCCCTTTGCTTGTGGTGGAGACAGTCCCATTGAAGGACTCAAATAGGGGTTTAATAATGATGCTGAACTAAGGATGGTGGGTCAAGGGTCAAACACACACCATTTAGGGAAAAGATTCAAAGTTGCATCCTATTTCAATCTCAGAAGACATATGAATGAATCTCTCTGGCAGAAACGACCTCAGATGTACTCAGATGGCTCATGGTATACAGTCCTATATCATACTACTTCATTTTCTACAGTCGTAACCTTTCACAAGTCCCCCTGAAACCAAACATTATAGCTCCTTTGCTTATATACAGCATCTAATCTAGCCATCTGACATAAATTAAATAAATATTAAAAGTAGCCTGATTGAATCTTATATCATTATGACAAAGTCACGTTAAATGCAAAAGTCATGTTAAATGTCAGTGATAAGGGTAAAAACGGATACGATCCAAAACTTCCAGTTCTGAAGTGTGCGGCTCTTCACGTACTCATCAAACTTCTCCCGCATGTGGTCGAATCGGTGGCGTGTGATGGGTACACCTGTAGCAGGCAGCTGCTCCTGACACACACTGTGGCACAGCAATGGCACACAGATCAGATTACTATGTCATGTATACTCATACTCAAACTGTTTCCTGAACTTGTCTACTCAGATAAGAGAGATAACACAACAGTGAGGCAGTACATACTTTATGGAGGCATTGACCTCCTCAATCTCCTCCCGTAGCCTTTTGGTCTCCTCCTGCATCTGCTGCCTCTCCTGCTGCAGCTTCCTAATGTATTCCACTGTCTTCTGCAGCGTGACTGCATTACTGATCTGGTATCAAACACAACAAGAATAGGTGGCGATATTGGAAAGGTCATGACACATCGTCAACTGCTGGAGCATTCAACAATGTGTGGGTATGTATCATTCTTTCATGACTTTACCATTTCAGACAGAAGAAGTGATATAATACTTGTAAAATAAAATTAAACAATGGATACTGTTTACATTTCACATTAGAGAGGTGTTAAACAATGGAAATGTTAATGAACTTACCTGCAGAAAAAGCATAGAACCATTCACACAGCCCTGATAACTGTATTTGGTTATAGGGCTTTTAATTTACAATGTTTTTTTTTTTTACCCCCTACCCCCTTCCTATATATGCAAAATCTGGTATAAAAAAGCAGGCATGGTAAATGTGGGATTTCGGTCTGTATGAAAGGGATACTATATTTGTACCCTATACCTGAAAATAATAGGATGTGCAAACACTATGCTTCTGAACTGATCTTTAAATTAAAGCCATCAAAAGCTAGATCTGGAATATATTAGTAGGAGGACTCAGTAGACAGATGACAGGCAGACATGGCTTTACATTGGACTGGGACTTGAGAGCAGGAATCAGGCCGCACAGCATTTTGAAGCCAATGTTGATGTTGAAGCGCCTCTTCTGTTCAGCAGTGATATGGGTCACCCTACGGCTCTGGAACAGACAGGGAGAGAACAGACACACACATAATCAGAATGATTAGTCTGCAATGATTCAACGGCAGGCACACAACACTGGATCTGCTTGAACAAGCTGGAGTCATACACAGTCACATACACAGACAGAGAATAGTAGGCAGGAGGGTGGGCTGCTGTTACCTGGTTGGACTCGTTCTTGGAAAGGGCAATGCAGCTGCTGTGTGGAGACTGAGGACTGGAGACCTGCTCTGACCCACACAGTGACCCCTGACCTGAGCTACGGTCCTCATGCCCTGGGAGACACAAATTATCCACACTTACCAAAAACCATCATAACAAAGACTGCTACACCAGTGAGCACTGTTGGGGAATAATCAGAATTAGTTTGTAACATAGGTAAGATGTTTTATATTCATCATATGTTTGTATGTTACTTCTCATCGGAATGTGTTTGTATAATACTGTGGCCGGGGTTGCAGTTATCTGTTCTATGTCAAGACTAAGTTACTTGGGCCGCAGAGAGGGGAGAGGTCAAGCGTGTATCTCTTGGCTCCACAATGTGTGTGTGCCAGTCAATGTGTCTCTGTGATCTTGTCAAGATAGGATGGATTTGATATATGCCTGTTGATATGGAGGATTGGTTTATGGTTCTGAGTTTGAGAAAAGAACATAGTTTAGGAGACAAAGCTGAACGATAAATTATGCCAATGCTGTCTGGCTATGTGTGTCTTTGCTATAAATGATCTCAGTTGCAATATGTAAGGGACTCTCAGAGAATTCATTTATAGACCCTGAATTGATCTGAGAGTCACAGGGTTGTGATGGAGCTCATATAATTAAAGATGGACTTTGTGATAAATAACTCTGACTTGTGTGTGGTTTGCTCTCATGATTTGGTAAATACAGGAAATTTCCACGACAGCACCAACTCACATTAAAGAAAATTTATTAATTTTCTGGGAAGCAGATCAGTCCTGTAAACATTCCAAAACACTGTGTATGAATGTGTTACCATGCCACATCCTGTATACACATGTATAATAGATTGATAGCTTATGTTTGACAGGAGGAAAGCACCCTGTGACACATGACTGAGTTTAGTGTACATACAGTGGGGCAAAAAGGATTTAGTCAGCCACCAATTGTGCAAGTTCTCCCACTTAAAAAGATGAGAGAGGCCTGTAATTTTCATCATAGGTACACTTCAACTATGACAGACAAAATTAGAAAGAAAAAAATACAGAATATCACATAGTAGGATTTTTAATTAATTAATTTCCAAACAAGCAAGATTTCTGGCTCTCACAGACCTGTAACTTCTTCTTTAAGAGGCTCCCCTGTCCTCCACTCGTTACCTGTATTAATGGCACCTGTTTGAACCTGTTATCAGTATAAACTGTCCACAATCTCAAACAGTCACACTCCAAACTCCACTATGGCCAAGACCAAAGAGCTGTCAAAGGACACCAGAAACAGAATTGTAGACCTGCACCAGGCTGGGAAGACTGAATCTGCAATAGGTAAGCAGCTTGGTTTGAAGAAATCAACTGTGGGAGCAATTCTTTGGAAATGGAAGACATACAAGACCAATGATAATCTCCCTCGATCTGGGGCTCCACGCAAGATCTCACCCCGTGGGGTCAAAATGATCACAAGAACGGTGAGCAAAAATCCCAGAACCACACGGGGGGACCTAGTGAATGACCTGCAGAGAGCTGGGACCAAAGTAATAAAGCCTACCATCAGTAACACACTACGCCTACAGGGACTCAAATCCTGCAGTGCCAGACGTGTCCCCCTGCTTAAGCCAGTACATGTCCAGGCCCGTCTGAAGTTTGCTAGAGAGCATTTGGATGATCCAGAAGAAGATTGGAAGAATGTCATATGGTCAGATGAAACCAAAATATAACTTTTTGGTAAAAACTCAACTCGTTATGTTTGGGGGACAAAGAATGCTGAGTTGCATCCAAAGAACACCATACCTACTGTGAAGCATGGGTGTGGAAACATCATGCTTTGGGGCTGTTTTTCTGCAAAGGGACCAGGACGACTGATCCTTGTAAAGGAAGGAACGAATGGGGCCATGTATTGTGAGATTTTGAGTGAAAACCTCCTTCCATCAGCAAGGGCATTGAAGATGAAACGTGGCTGGGTCTTTCAGCATGACAATGATCCCAAACACACCGCCCGGGCAACGAAGGAGTGGCTTCGTAAGAAGCATTTCAAGGTCCTGGAGTGGCCTAGCCAGTCTCCAGATCTCAACCCCATAGAAAATCTTTGGAGGGAGTTGAAAGTCCGTGTTGCCCAGCAACAGCCCCAAAACATCACTGCTCTAGAGGAGATCTGCATGGAGGAATGGGCCAAAATACCAGCAACAGTGTGTGAAAACCTTGTGAAGACTTACAGAAAACGTTTGACCTCTGTCATTGCCAACAAAGGGTATATAACAAAGTATTGAGATAAACTTTTGTTATTGACCAAATACTTATTTTCCACCATAATTTGCAAATTAATTAATTAAAAATCCTACAATGTGATTTTCTGGATTTTTTTTCTCATTTTGTCTGTCATAGTTGAAGTGTACCTATGATGAAAATTACAGGCCTCTCTCATCTTTTTAAGTCGGAGAACTTGCACAATTGGTGGCTGACTAAATACTGTTTTGCCCCACTGTACATATAACAAAAAAAGTAAGGGCCTGGCGTATGTCACTCTCACCAGTACTTGTGGAGGTTTCTTGTTTCTTGCGGCTGGAAGAGTAGGTCTCCTCTTTAGGGATAATGAGCTGGGGAGACTTCAGAGTCTGTGGAAGGATGTGAAATCCAGGAGCCTGAGATAGAGGGATGTAAAGAAATAAAACACAAAGTAAATGAAAACTATCTTTATTAAAACAGTTGAATGCAAAGGGGGCGCTTCAGAGCAGACCGGGTCTTACCCTTGATAGGCTGGAGGAGCCGATGATCACGCCCGTTGAGGGAACCACATCTGCTTTCAGGGGGGTTGGAGTAACAATCACTGCACTGGTATGCCCTGGGAAGGGTGCTGGGACAGCAAAACATCATCTGTCAGGGCCTTTGACATTAAAACCACAGGGTAAATGCCGATTCTCTCATGTATTTAATGTCTAATATTGAGCCTGGATGTCATTGATGATCTTTGCTAGGATCATTTAGTCTGAATCACCTACAAACATTGACTAGTTTTCATTTAGTTTTTCATTGCAATAGTGACTGACTATATAATGATATACAGTAGCACCACCTAGTGGTGAGATCAGACAGCTCTAGTGGAGCAGTAATCCCCCACTTCAATAAATACTATTGTTTCTAATGTGGTAGTTTTTTTCTGGGTAGCACCAGCTAGGCATGTATTAATTCAATATTACATTTGATATTAAAATCAATCCACCATTCTTATTCGGCAACAGTTAAACCTTTTGGGATGTGATTAACTCACCTGTTAGGATGAGGTGAGACGAGGAGATGGCAGGAACAATCCTTTGCACACGGCGTGTCTTTTTGTTGGAGCAAGAAGGCTGGATGGGTCTGGGCAGGGCGAAGGTCTGGGGGTGTTGTGGGGTGGCGGCAGGTGAGGGTGGCAGGGGCTGGCGGGGTGGTGGTGGAGGTTCCCGGTTTAGGGAGCTGAAGTCAGAGCTGTGATTGAAGGTGGTGGCAGCATCACTGGGTAGAACAGTGGAGGTGGTTGTATGTGTGATGACAGATGAGGGCGGGGAACCGTCCAGGCTTGTGGCATCGTCTAGGGGTGGGGGGGGGCTACTAGTGTTGGGGTGGCAGCACCCTGGCAGGTCTGGGTGTGCCGCACCGTGGGAAGGGCTGAGGTTTGCATGAGGGAGGAGCCTCCAGCCTGAGCACTAGGGGGCACAGGCCCAGAGAACAGAGGCATGTAGTTCTGTACGTAAGAGGGGCTTCCACTGGTTTGATTGGACATGAGGGAGGAGATAGTCAGGGGGGGCTGGGGAGGCGATGAGTCTGTGGTCATGACTGACGGACGGGAGGTCAGCTGAGAGGTGCATGGAGGAGAGAAGCTGGCCCTATCAAGTCACAAGGACAAGAGCAAAGATAGCACATTTATAATGTTATCAGCTAGTAAGATGTTGTGAAAACATTGAAGAATAAAAGACAGGTGTGTTAGGTCTGGGGGTATGTTAGGGTTGAGGTTCACAGGGACCGGGCCAAGGGTTGGGGTTTACCTGGGATTGAGAGCTACTGCTGGGTAGAGGAGTGGCGGATGAGGCAGTGAGGGAAGCAGAGGGGAAGATGGGCTGACGGAGGCTGTGAAATAAGTCTGGAAGAAGAGTCTCTAGGTTAGTTAGAATTAGTATAACATCCACTCTACCCTCATAAGTGTTAGTATATTCCACCTGCTGTATTATACTTACCATATGAGAGTAACATGGTGCTCCAGGGACCTGTTAAAGAGTTGGTGCACTGTGCTAGTGACATTATTTAGAGTTTGTCGCTGTGGCAGAGTGCATTGTCATTACCTTGTAATTGCTCATAGGAGTCCATAAAGTCCAGGTTGGGCTGTAGGGGGATGAGTCCAGGCTGGATCATGTCTGCGTTCCCTGCATGAGCTATGGGGAACATGGATGGGGTGTGAATAACAAACAGACTTTTCCTATAGCTCTGGTTGGAGGAAGGTTTGGGTGGATCAGAGTAAATAGAAAAAGGCTTGGTGTATGGCAATGCTATTCAACTGGCGGCCCGCGGGCCAGATCAGGCCCGTTTATCTATTTAGAACGGCCCTTTGATAAATTCTGAACATGAGTAAAAAGAACAGCTGAGACAATCCGCCCAAAATCCAATGTTAAGTGCCAAAAGGAGCCCTCGTTCAATATTCTCCATTGGGAGAATCTGTTTTCCTGTAGTCCCAACCATTAAGTGATGCCTGGATATTTTTTTTAAATGCCTTCCTAACCATCTTAAATAAACATGCCCCATTCAAGAAATTTAGAACCAGGAACAGATATAGCCCTAGGTTCTCCCCAGACCTGACTGCCCTTAACCAACACAAAAACATCCTATGGCGTTCTGCATTAGCATCGAACAGCCCCCGTGATATGCAGCTATTCAGGGAAGTTAGAAACCGTTATACACAGGCAGTTAGAAAAGCCAAGGCTAGCTTTTTCAAGCAGAAATTTGCTTCCTGCAACACTAACTCAAAAAAGTTCTAGGACACTGTAAAGTCCATTGAGAATAAGAACACATCCTCCCAGCTGCCCACTGCACTGAAGATAGGAAACACTGTCACCACTGATAAATCCACCATAATTGAGAATTTCAATAAGCATTTTTCTACGGCTAGCCATGCTTTCCACCTGGCTACTCCTACCCCGGTCAACAGCACTGCACCCCCAATAGCAACTCGCCCAAGCCTTCCCCATTTCTCCTTCTCCCAAATCCATTCTGCTGATGTTCTGAAAGAGCTGAAAAATCTGGACCCCTACAAATCAGCCGGGCTAGACAATCTGGACCCTTTCTTTCTCAAATTATCTGCCGAAATTGTTGCCACCCCTATTACTAGCCTGTTCAACCTCTCTTTCGTGTCGTCTGAGATTCCCAAAGATTGGAAAGCAGCTGCGGTCATCCCCCTCTTCAAAGGGGGGGACACTCTTGACCCAAACTGCTACAGACCTATATCTATCCTACCATGCCTTTCTAAGGTCTTCGAAAGCCAAGTCAACAAACAGATTACCGACCATTTCGAATCTAACCATACCTTCTCTGCTATGCAATCTGGTTTCAGAGCTGGTCATGGGTGCACCTCAGCCACGCTCAAGGTCCTAAACGATATCTTAACCGCCATCGATAAGAAACATTACTGTGCAGCCGTATTCATTGATCTGGCCAAGGCTTTCGATTCTGTCAACCACCACATCCTCATCGGCAGACTCGACAGCCTTGGTTTCTCAAATGATTGCCTCGCCTGGTTCACCAACTACTTCTCTGATAGAGTTCAGTGTGTCAAATCGGAGGGTCTGCTGTCCGGACCTCTGGCAGTCTCTATGGGGGTGCCACAGGGTTCAATTCTTGGACCGACTCTCTTCTCTGTATACATCAATGAGGTCGCTCTTGCTGCTGGTGAGTCCCTGATCCACCTCTACGCAGACGACACCATTCTGTATACTTCCGGCCCTTCTTTGGACACGGTGTTAACAACCCTCCAGGCAAGCTTCAATGCCATACAACTCTCCTTCCGTGGCCTCCAATTGCTCTTAAATACAAGTAAAACTAAATCCATGCTCTTCAACCGATCGCTACCTGCACCTACCCGCCTGTCCAACATCACTACTCTGGACGGCTCTGACTTAGAATACGTGGACAACTACAAATACTTAGGTGTCTGGTTAGACTGTAAACTCTCCTTCCAGACCCATATCAAACATCTCCAATCCAAAGTTAAATCTAGAATTGGCTTCCTATTTCGCAACAAAGCATCCTTCACTCATGCTGCCAAACATACCCTTGTAAAACTTACCATCCTACCAATCCTCGACTTTGAGCGATGTCATTTACAAAATAGCCTCCAATACCCTACTCAACAAATTGGATGCAGTCTATCACAGTGCAATCCGTTTTGTCACCAAAGCCCCATATACTACCCACCATTGCGACCTGTACGCTCTCGTTGGCTGGCCCTCGCTTCATACTCGTCGCCAAACCCACTGGCTCCATGTCATCTACAAGACCCTGCTAGGTAAAGTCCCCCCTTATCTCAGCTCGCTGGTCACCATAGCATCTCCCACCTGTAGCACTCGCTCCAGCAGGTATATCTCTCTGGTCACCCCCAAAACCAATTATTTCTTTGGCCGCCTCTCCTTCCAGTTCTCTGCTGCCAGTGACTGGAACGAACTGCAAAAATCTCTGAAACTGGAAACACTTATCTCCCTCACTATCTTTAAGCACCAACTGTCAGAGCATCTTACAGATTACTGCACCTGCACATAGCCCACCTATAATTTAGCCCAAACAACTACCTCTTTCCCAACTGTATTTTATTTATTTATTTATTTTGCTCCTTTGCACCCCATTATTTTTATGTCTACTTTGCACATAATTCCATTGCAAAACTACCATTCCAGTGTTTTACTTGCTATATTGTATTTACTTTGCCACCATGGCCTTTTTTGCCTTTACCTCCCTTCTCACCTCATTTGCTCACATTGTATATAGACTTGTTTATACTGTATTATTGACTGTATGTTTGTTTTACTCCATGTGTAACTCTGTGTCGTTGTATCTGTCGAACTGCTTTGCTTTATCTTGGCCAGGTCGCAATTGTAAATGAGAACTTGTTCTCAACTTGCCTACCTGGTTAAATAAAGGTGAAATAAAAAAATAAAAAAATAAAAAATACAAGTTACAGCAAATCAGAGCTGCTAACAGGGGTACAGGGTCTGTTTTCCCACCTATTGGCTCTTTCACCGCAGATGAGATCACTACACTGCCTGATACAGAAGAGCGTGATTTGAGTTTTTTTTTAAACATCACAGACTCAGTTGTGGCTATCATAAACTTTATCCGATCAACATCTAGCCTGCAACATCGCTTGTTTCGTAGTCTGCTGAGCATCATGATCTACTTTACATACATTTTCCCACATTTTGTTGTGTTACAGACTACATTTTAAAATTGAGAAAATTTAGATTTTGTGTCACTGATCTACATAGAAAACCCCATAATGTCAAACTGGAATTATGTTTTTAGAAATGTTTACAAATTAATAAAACATTTAAAGCTGAAATGTCTTGAGTCAATACACATTCAATTCTTTTGTTATGGTAAGCCTAAATAGGTTCAGGAGTAAAAATGAGCATAACCACCCTGCAGGCCAGAAGCATACCACCCTGCATCCCACTGCAAGCTTGCCTCTGAAGATAAGCAGGGTTTGTTCTGGTTGGAAGACCAGATGCTGCTAGCAGTGGTGTTGGAGGGCCAGTAGGAGGCACTCTTCTCTGGTCTAAAAAAATATCCCAATGCCCCAGGGCAGTGATTGGGGACATTTCCCTGTTTAGGGCATCATCTCTCAGATTGAATGTTTAACAGGTGGCCTGACTCTCTGTGGTCACTAAAGATCCCATTGCAATTATTGTAAGAGTAGGGGTGTTAACCCCGGTGTCCTGGATAAATTCCCAATCTGACCATCACGGCCAACTAATTATCCCCAGCTTCCAATTGGCTCATTCATCCCCCTCTCCCCTGTAATTATTCCCCAGGTAGTTGCTTTAAATGAGAATATGTTCAGTCAACTTTCCTGGTAAAAAGATAGAACAATAAATTGCATGTACTCCTTGTTCAATAATGGTGTTTAACGTGATTTTTAAATGATAACCCCATAATCTCTGTACCCCACACACACACACACACACACACACACACACACACACACACACACACACACACACACACACACACACACACACACACACACACACACACACACAATTATCTGTAATGTCCCTCGGTCGAGCAGTGAATTTCAAACACAGATTCAACAAAGACCATGTAGGTTTTCCAATGCATCGCAAAGAAAGACACCTATTGGTAGATAAGGGAAAAAAACAGAAGAAAAAAAACAAACATTGAATATCCCTTTGAGCATAGTGCAGTTATGAATGTAACACTTTGGATGGTCTATCAATACACCCAGTGACTACAGATACAGGCGCCATTCCTAAATCAGTTGCTGGAGAGGAAGGAAACAGCTCAGGGATTTCACCATGAGGTCAATGGTGTTTTTTAAAACAGTTAAGAGTTTAATGGCTGTAATAGGAGATGACTGAGGATGGATAAACAATATTGTAGTTACTCCACAATACTATCATAAATGACAATGAAAAAAGGAAGCCTGTACAGAATGCAAATTTTCCAAAACATGCATCATGTTGGCAATAAGGCACTAAAGTAACACTGCAAAAGAAAATGCCATAAAAATGTTTTGCCCTGTGTTACGTTTGGGGCAAATCCAACACAACAAACACATCACCGAGTGCCACTATTGAATATTTTCAAGAATGGTGGTGGCTGCATCATGTTTTGGGTATGCTTGTCATCGGCAAGGAGTAGGGAGTTTATAAAAAAGTAAAATAAACAGAATAGAGCTAAGCACAAGCAAACTTCTAGAGGAAAACTTGGTTCAGTCTGCTTTCCAACAGACAAATGTACCTTTCAGGAGGACAATAACGTAAAACACAAGGCCAAATATACACTGGAGTTGCTTACCAAGATGACATTGAATGTTGCTAAGTGGCCTAGATATTTTTTTATATATGTATATTTTTAAACTTAAAATCGACTTTAACATATATGGCAAGACTTCAACCAACTTGACAGAGCTTGACACATGTTTTAAAGAATGGGAAAATATTTTACAATCCAGACAGATCGAGACTTACCCAGAAAGACTCACAGCTGTAATCGCTGCCAAAGGTGATTCTAACATGTATTGACTCAGGGGGGTGAATACTTACAGTATCTAATCAAGATATTAGTGTTTAATTTTCCATTAATCCCAAAAAATAAAAATGTTAATCTACTTTGACAAAGTATTTTGTGTAATCCATTTAAATCCCACTCCGTAATAACAAAATGTGGAAAATGTCAAAGGGGTGTGAATACTTTCTGAATGCACAGTATCTAGAAAACAAAATCATATCAGATGTTTGTTTCTTTGTGACATCTTCAATCAATTAAATTGACTTAATTTGGGACTATAGGGGAGGGATAAAACATTTAGTGACATGGTTGGAAAAAACAAATTATTTTCAAAACAAATGTGTTATGTCACCTCCAATGTCAATTCCTCCTTTGGCCGCCTCTCCTTCTAGTTCTCTGCTGCCAATGACTGGAATGAACTACAAAAATCTCTGAAACTGGAAACACGTATCTCCCTCACTAGCTTTAAGCACCAGCTGTCAGAGCAGCTCACAGATTACTGCACCTGTACATAGCAAATCTATAATTTATCCCAAACAAGTACCTCTTCCCCTACTGTATTTATTTATTTTGCTCCTTTGCACCCCATTATTTCAATTTCTACTTTGCACATTCTTCCACTGCAAATCTACCATGCCAGTGTTTTACTTGCTATATTGTATTTACTTCGCCACCATGGCCTTTTTTTTGCTGCCTTTACCTCCCTTATCTCACCTCATTTGCTCACATTGTATATAGACTTATTTTTCTACTGTTTTATTGACTATGTTTGTTTTACTCCATGTGTAACTCTGTGTTGTTGTATGTGTCGAACTGCTTTGCTTCATCTTGGCCAGGTCGCAATTGTAAATGAGAACTTGTTCTCTATTTGCCTACCTGGTTAAATAAAAGGTGAAATAAATAATAATATATTTTTTTTAAATTCCCCAATGTAAATAACCTTCTTCAAATCTGGCCCCTGTAAGAATATAGTTGATAAGCCCTGGTGTATGGAATGGGATGTCGGTGTGGGCCCTCACCTATTTCCCTGGGATTGGGCCAGGCCATGGGCTGGTGGGAGGCCAGCGTGGAGAAGAGTGTGTCAGAAAACTCTGACATCAGCACGTCCATGTCAAAGAGTGGGTCCATCTCCATGGGGACGGGTGACTCACGGCTCTTGCGAGCAATGCGGCGCCCAGCCATTTCCTCATCCTGATAAAGGGACACACGGAAGGTGTCTGGAAAGACATCCCCAAACAGCGAAAACTGTTCTTCCGGCCCCTTGGGGTGTTCAATATGCAACAAGCCAGCCAGTCAGTTACACAAAAAACATGCAGTGCACATATTATACAGCATAGTCACACAACTAATCTACTTAACAGAGTAAGATAAAACAATTATGAAACATGCACATCGCATACTCAAATTGATTATGCACCAAGCGGTTTGTTTGAAGTAGACCTACTACACTCCCCTAAGTACTTTCTGGACAGTGAAGCTGAAACTTAATTTGACTCTATACTCTAGCATTTTGGATTTTGAGATACAATGTTTCATATGAGGTGACAGTATCTTTTATTTGAGGGCATGCTCATACATATTCTGTTTTACCGTTTAGAAATTAAAGCACTTTATGTCTCTAGTGCCCGCTTTTGAAGGCGTCATAAGTATTTTGAGAAATTCACTTTTGTAATAAAGTAGTCAAAAGTTCAGTATTTGGTCCCATATTCCTAGCACGCATGACTACATCAAGCTTGTGACTCTACAAACCTGTTGGATGCATTTGCAGTTTGTTTACGCTGTGTTTCAGATTATGTTGTGTTCACAGTAGAAATTAATGATACATAATGTAGTGTGTCATTTTTGAGTCACTTTTATTGGAAACAACAATAGAATATGATTCTGAACACTTCTAGATTAATGTGCATGGTACATTGATTACGGATAATCATGAATGAATCGTGAATAACGATGAGTGAGAAAGTTAGAGGCTTAAATAGCATACTCCCTCCAAAAAATGCTAACCTTCCCAGTTATTGGTACTGGTGAGCGGTAAGCATGTCTTGGGGGTATGATCTTCGTGCCTAACTCATTCACGATTCATTCCAGATTTTCTGAAATCATGGTAGTATCCACATGAATGTAGAAGTGTTCAGACACATATTATATTCTTCTTTATAATAAAAGACTACAACATTACACAATACATTATTTACCATTAATTTATATTGGGCACAACATAATCTAATTTACAACTAACACAAACTGCAAATGCATCCAACAAATTTGTAGAGTCACAAGCTGGATGTAGTCATTGCGTGCTAGAAATATGGGACCAAATACTAAACTTTGACTACTTTAACACACATAAGTGAATTTGCCCAAATACTACAGGCACTTTCAAATGGGAGAACGAGATGCATAAAGGGCTTACATTTCTAAACGGTAAAACAGATATGTATGAAAATACCCTCAAATAAAAGGTGACATTCTTTAGTGTTCTGTAAAGTTGATCTCAAATCCAAAATTCTGAAGTATAGAGACAAATTAAAAGTTTTAACTTCACTGTCCAAATAAATACGTAGGAGAGTGATATGTGTACTCAAAAACAGCATTAGAACACAACCTACAATTACAACTTGTGACATTAATAAGCTATTATTTTCCATTTTCACATTAGATTTCAGATGTTGGGATTATTTGGGTGTTAACCTTATTTTCTCTCACACTACTTTGCTATTACCAAATTTAAATAGAGCCAGCATCACACGCAAGATCACTTAGATTGCATACCTTGAGAAGGCTTGAGAGATCGTCATCCTTGTGCTTCTGTAACTGTGATAAATTGGAAAATCAATGTTAATTGGCAGATTCATATATTGAATGAATAACATGAAGTAGAGCATACTAAATGTAGGATATTCAACTGGTTGCCTCACGAGCCAGTTAAAGCAACTGACAAGAACCTAAAATAGGCATACTACTGCTTAGTCTTAAAAATTAGTCGACTTTGTTTAATTGCGACATAGCGGTACTTTAAAAAATATATATATTTTTAATTTTACCCCTTTCTCGTGATATTCAATTGGTAGTTACAGCTGCAACTTCCCTCCTTCGAAACATGACCCTGTCAAGCCGCACTGCTTCTTGACACACTGCTCGCTTAACCCGGAAGCCAGCCGCACCAATGTGTCAGAGGAAACACTGTCCAGCTGACGGCCGAAGTCACAAGGAGTCGCTAAAGTCGCGATGGGACAAGGAAATCCCGGCCAGCCAAACCCTCCCCTATCCCGGATGATGCCGGGCCAAATGTGTCTCCCGGTCACAGCCAGCTGTGACATAGCCCGGAATCGAACCCGGGTCTGTAGTGATGCCTCAAGCACTGCAACCTTAGACCTCTCTGCCACTCAAGAGGCCTAACATTGTGCTAATTTAATCTAAACACAGAAAAGGCACCATTTCAGGAAATAACTAAATCCATTACTCTACCCTTTTCTTGAAATATGTCCTCCACTTGTGATACTCTCGAATTACAATTTCAATTCTTCTTTTCCAATATTTCCCCTCTGTGGCTATTGCCTACGGAAGATAGAGGGGGAGGGAGAAAAGAACGTGGGAAGAGGTTGACAGAAAAAAGTGGTAAGCAGTAAGGAGGGGTGAGAGACATGGGTGGGAGTGGAACAGAGGAGGGGGGGGTCATATAATTGATAATGAAGAGCGACATGCGAAGGAGCCAAAACGATACGTATGGGATAAAAAAGTGATCAGAGAGAAGAGTCTGGTTATTAGGGTGAAACAGCGGTATGGTACTGTTGCCTATATACCCAGCAATCCACTACCCCTCCTTACCTCTGCCGGACGATGGTCCTCCATGTCCACGGTCCCATCCAGAGGAGTAACAAAATGGCAGACAGGGTTCTCTCGCTTCTCCACATCTGTAGAGTAGAACACATGCAAGAGCTACCAATTGAGTGAAAATAACACACCAGCTTACTAATTATAAAATATACATAATATAATTGAGAGCAGATATCAATTTACCCAGATTGATTAAATATGATTTGTACACATTAACTGTAGACTATACTTCTCAATCAGAAGGTGATTCAAGTGCCATTCAGTGGCTTTCCAAAACCAACCCTGGATTCCCCTGCACAAGCGTTAATCCAAAACTTCTTTCAGCAAAGTTAAACTTGGTTGTTACTTCGTTACAACAGTCGGGTTACTGTTTTTAGTGAGAGACAGAATAGAGTATGAAGCCATGTGTGGAGCTCTTACATTGCATGTACCAGGCCCTCCAGATAGCATTGTTGAGCCGGATCTTGTCTCTCCACAGCAACTTCAGGCCTTTGAAGTTCTTCCATTTTGGCGACACCAACTTGCCGCTGAAAAGGCAGAAGACAACACAAGCATCTAAATGACCTACTCAAGAGGCCTAACATTGTGCTAATTTAATCTAAACACAGAAAAGGCACCATTTCAGGAAATAACTAAATCCGCAGGTTTGCAAAATCAAGAGGTAATGTGGAGTTAGAGGTTATCATAGAACAAATATGGATGTCACCCCTGATTTCAGACAGCTCAACCTTTCCTTTATCCTAAGTGTAGGCAGGCTGCCTTGACAGTGGACACACTCCATGACTCCAACTCTGAAAAGGCCAACATAACACATGCGTCCATAGGGACTAAGTAGGCCACCGTTGACACTGGAGACTAAACAAAACACAACAGTGAGGCAGAGAGCATAGGTGAGGCAAAGACAAGGCAGTGGAGGTTTTAGCATGTTCTATCAATCATGAACAACGTAATGTTCCATTTCACACCGATGCTTGGTGGTTATCGTGGGGGAGTGTTGGAAAGATTCAAATAAAAAATAGACTTGGTTGACTTTCTGTGTAATGAAAAGAAAATGGTGTCTCCTTGTCTATGTAACTGACATATTTGGGAAACTAAATGAATTGAACGCAAGCATGCATGCATGCATGCAGGGGAAATACAAAAACATTATATAAATGAGTGACAATCAGTGGATTCAGAGGAAATAATTCTTATTGGAGAGAGTCTTTCAAAAGTGAACCATGCGCCCTTCCCTTGGCGGTACATGTCACATGCGCTGAATACAACAGGTGTAGACCTTACCGTGAAATGCTAACTTACAAGCCATGAACCAACAATGCAGTTAAGAAAAATAAGAGTTAGGAAAATATTAACTAAAAAAAAAAAGTAACACAAAATATATGTGCCATTTAGCAGACGCTTTTATCCAAAGCGACTTACAGTCATGTGTGCATACATTCTACGTATGGGTGGTCCCGGGGATCGAACCCACTACCCTGGCGTTACAAGCGCCATGCTCTACCAACTGAGCTACAGAAGGACCATGGTGTCTCCTTGTCTATGTAACTGACATATTTGGGAAAGAATAAAAAAAGAATAATGACGAAGCTATATACAAGGGGTTCAGGTTAAGTCGAGGCAATTGAGGTAATATATACATGTAGGTAGGGGTAAAGTGACTATGCATTGATAATAAACAGCGAGGAGCAGCAGCATAAAAACAGAAACAAACAAAAACTGATTAACAGTTCGGCAGTCTTCTGGCTTGGAGGTAGAAACTGTTAAGCAGTCTTTTGGACATAGACTTGGTGCTCTGGTACCGCTTGCCATGTCTATGACTAGGGTGGCTGAAGTCTAACAATTTTTAGGGCCTAGGTGTTCCTTTTGTCCAGGTGGGAAAGGGCAGTGTGGAGAGCAAGAGGTTGTGTCATCTGTGGATCTGTTGGGGCGGTATGTGAATTGGAATGGTTCTAGGGTTTCAGGGATTATGGTGTTGATGTGAGCCATGACCATCCTTTCAAAGCACTTCATGGCTACAGATGTGAGTGCTACATGTTGGTAATCATTTAGGCAGGTTACCTTAGTGTTCTTGGGCACAGGGACTAGGGTGCTCTGCTTGAAACATGTACGAATTACAGACTCGGTCAGAGAAAGGTTGAAAATGTCATTGAAGACACTTGCCAGTTGGTCAGAGCATGCTCTGAGTACAGTATCAGTAAGTGTCCCACATGAGTGATGACTGCTCACCTCCAACGATTAGAAGAACAGTTTGGGACTTACTTCCCAATCCGTTTGACTGTGATCCTGGCTCAATTGATGTGCCAGTAAGTAAAATCTAACAGTTGATTGAGCTGTCATGTGACTGAATGCCGCAGATAACGTATTTGGCTATTTCAGCCACACTCGTTGCTGACAGGTTTATAAAATTGAGCACTCAGCCATACAATCTCCATAGACAAACATTGGCAGTGGAATGGCCTTGTTGAAAATCACTGAGCTCTTCAGCGTGGCACCGTCATAGGATGCCACCTTTCCAAACAGTTTGTCAAATTTATCCCGGCTAGAGCTGCCCTGGTCAACTGTAAGTGCTGTTATTGTGAAGTGGAAACATCTAGGAGCAACAACAGCTCAACCGCAAAGTGGTAGGGAACACAAACTCATAGAACAGGAACCACCAAGTGTTGAAGCACTTAGCGAGTAAAAAATAATCTGTCCTCGGTTGCAGCAATCACTACGGCAGGAGCTTCAGGAAATGGGTTTCCATGGCCAAGCAGCCATACACAAGCCTAAGAACACCATGCACAATGCCAAGAATCGGCTGGAGTGGCGTAAAGCTCGACGCCATTGGACTCTGGAGCAATGGAAAAACGTTCTCTGAAGTGATGAAAAACGCATCACCATCTGGCAGTCCGATGGGAGAATCTGGGTTTGGCGGATGCATAGTGCCAACTGTAAAGATTTGTGGAGGAGGAATAATGGTCTGGGGCTGTTTTTCAAGGTTCGGGCCTTAGTTCCAGTGAAGGGAAACCTTAACGGTATAGCATACAATGACATTCAGGATGATTCTGTGCTTCCAATTTTATGGCAGCAGTTTGGGAAAGCTCTTTCCTGTTTCAGCATGACAATGCCCCCATGCACAAAGCGAGGTCCATACAGAAATTGTTTCTCGAGATCGGTGTGGAAGAACTTGACTGGCCTGCACAGAGCCATGATCTGAACCCCATTGAACACCTTCTGGATGAATTGGAAAGCTGACTGCGAGCCAGGCCTAATCATCCAACATCAGTGCCCGACCCCACTAATGCTCGTGGCTGAATGGAAGCAAGTCCCTGCAGCAATGTTCCAACATCTAGAGGAAAGCCTCCTAGAAGTGGAGGCTATTATAGCAGCAGAAGGGGGACCAACTCCATATTAATGCCCATGATTTTGGAAAGATATGTTCGACGAGGTGTCCACCTACACTACATGACCAAAAGTATCTGTGTGAAGCTGGATTCAGTGCTCTCGTCTGCATTAAAACCAAATGTTAATCTAGGTTGGATGTGACAGCAGAGATGAGGCGCGCCCTTCCAAAAAGCCCCGACTGAGAATCTCCGACTCGACATGCACACCCATCTCATTAGTGCTGGTGAGATAATATACATGTCAGTAATTTGCAATTGACTGTCATAGGCCCACATTAAAACGTAGGCTATGTGATGGTGATTTGAGAAGACAATCAGAAATACTGTTATAATGTTTTTCAATCGACTGCCATAGCCCCAAATAAAATGTTTCTCACTTGGTTGGGGTCGGAATCATTTTTCGCTATCAACATAAAAAATTATGTAACCATTATTTAACTAGGCAAGTCAATTAAGAGCAAATTCTTATTCACAATGACAGCCTACCCGGACGACGCTGGGCCAATTGTGCGCCACCCTACGGGTAGTGCCCAAAAAGGTTTGGGACTCCCTGGCCTAGTATAATCTGTTTACTATAACTAAAAGTGCAGTTCATAGGGTTGAGTCAAACACAGGCCATCAACAGGACAAGAAAAAAACAGGAACAACGGAACATTCATGTGTAGGTCTAACAGGTTGCGCCACAGCAATGGATGTTCCCCCGACAGACATGGTTACGGCGAGTGTTTAGTTGGTCGCTCTACACAGACGGGTTTCCTCACACAACGCTCCAGCTTACACTTCTGTAGAAGTTCCCATTTCAATTAGGACAGAGAGGATGAGTCAGAAATGAACGCGCGTCACCGGTGACGTGACTGCTATATCCGCTTGTTGCCCTATTTAAATATGAGCACAATTCCTGCCCGGGAACTATCTTTCCCCTTTTGAACGTTCAATGAGAATCTGGGGAAATATGCTATGTTGTATTGACATTAAAGGTTGCCCAATGGCCCAGGGTAGGTAAACTGTGGATGCCCGGTAGGGAAAGGTAAAATTTTGTCACAAAGACAACCTTTATTTCACATTGATTCTAGTGTTCCATTTGTTTAAAACAACAAACATTAAACCAAGGCCAAGTGCCTTACTCAATTCTGATCAGACCACTCCCTTTAGTCTATTCACAGGCGTGCTGAACACAAAAAAGATCCCATTAGGCCTGTAGAAATACTGCCTATAAAATGTATCTAACTGATGGGATACACAAACAAAACTATAGACAAGCTACATTCCTTGCTTAATCACGACAGCTTTATCACAAATTCAAAAGAGACTTGCGAACCGCTAGTGTGCCATTTAGAATTGGTTACAACAGCCCTACACCTAGGCAGGTTCCAGACTGAAACTTACCAAAACAATGTTTTTGTTGCACAAGGCAGAGTATTTTTTTCTGAATCATTAGTCTACTTTGTTACATTTTTAACAAAAGCCTGCCCACCAAGTTTAAACTAAAGCAAATCAAACACAAGGTAAACAAATGTACACCCATGGAACGTATGGTTAAATATGGGAATTTTAGCTTTCTAATGTTGTTAACGGTTTGTCTCAACTCGCAATATTTCAGGGAAAAACACCCTGTTAAATCGGGAGTAAACGGTGAACAGCGACGAAGTTGCACCTGGGCTTAGGAGTGTTTTAACGACGCATCGTTCCAACGGCCGAAGACTTAACATACGTTTGTCAAAACACCATGCAGAGAACGTTTGTTAAATGCGTTGTTGAAGCTTGTGTCGATACTGAAAAATAGGCAGCGCTGCTCTCGGATCACCTTTCTACACTGCATAAAAATATAAACGCAACATGTGAAGTGTTGGTCCCATGTTTCATGAAATTAAAGATCCCAGAAATGTTCCAAATGCACAAAAAGCGTATTTCTCTCAAATGTTGTTTACATCTATGTTAGTGTCAATTTCTTCTTTGCCAAGATATGCCACACCTGTCAGGTGGACGGATTATCAAAAAGATGATTATACAGCCAGATCATGCCTCCCAAATTGCGCAGTGGTCAAATAATATGCACTGCATCGCAGTTCTTGGGGTGTCACTACAGACACGGGTTCGATCCCAGGCTGTGCCACAGCCGGCCATCCAATCACAGCCCACGGGTATGGAGTCGTGTGAGCGAGCAGGTTTGCTGATGTCAATGTTGTGAACAGAGTGCCCCATGGTGGCAGTGGGGTTACGGTATGGGCAGGCATAAGCTACGGACAACAAAAACAATTGCATTTTATCAATAACATTTTGAATGCATAGAGATACGGTGACGAGATCCTGAGGCCCATTTTGAGGTCCATTTTTGTTACGGTATCTGTGACCAACAGATACATATCTGTATTCCAAGTCATGTGAAATCCATTGGATAATTTATTTAAATTGACTGATTTCCTTACATGAACTGTCACTGAGCAAAAAAAATGTTGTGTTTATGTTTTTGTTCAGTATATATTAACAATACTGAGAATGGATCAGCTCCTAGAGAGATATTACCACCCATGACTGCAAATATAGGAGGGTTATTCTAATGCCTACCCAATAATAATGCACTAAAATCCCAGATTTGGTACAAAATTATCCACATGCTGTTAGGCCTACATATTAAATATATTGAGGCAAATATTACAGAAAGTAGCCTACAATTAGGCAAATATAACTCAATTGATTCAACATGAAATTGATTTAAATGGGATTTAAATATATAGGCCTATATAGCCTATACTGTATTTATCTGAAACTTATTTTTATCCTTTGCTTATTTGTAGCCTAGTCAACATCATTCTGAAGTTATCGGCGGTCAGAGAGACAGACAAACATCTTGATTCTGTGTTTAGCGTATATCTTTGTTAGATGCAAAAAACATCTAACGGCACACTTAGCTGGTTCGTATTGCCTCAGAGGCCAGGTTGGGGCTGGTTCTATGAGAGGTCTGAGGCAGTCGGTAAATGACGAGCGTTTTCAAGGGCAACTTTTCTAACAATGGTTTTGGGAAACAGCTTGGAGATTTAACGTAGCTCCTACGAAGGTTCTAACGAAGATGCTTTTGGGAAAACGGGCCCTGTTTCGGTAGCCGGAGTCGCAGCTCAAGTGGTGCTTGCAGTCCATTTAGCAAATCACCTCGCAACTCTAGCAAGTGTTTTTCAGTTTAAATTACCCAATGACAATGAGCATAGACTCTATTTAGTATGTATTTTGCATATAAATGGGATGAAAGGTATTTTTTTAACCCCTGACAAGTGAACTGAAACTATTAATGAGTCAAGGATATGTCCTTCCACTTAAGCCAAGTTGATGTGTACAAAGCCACCTGAGCCGGATGCCCGTATCACCCATCCACTTGGCTACATGTCAACAAATGTAGCCACTAGCCACTGCATTGGAGATTCCTGGGGACACCAGGCTTAAAACCTCTCCATCTATGACAGCCTAGGTGAGGACACTTGATGCTCCGGACGCCCTACCCCAACCCCCCAAGTTGCAAAGGCAACACTTTGCGGGTGGGTGATGTCCGTGTCAAGCCATCTGAGCAAGTGCCAAGGTCAAGAGTGTACATGAATTTGGTAGACTGGCCCAGTTTAAGTCACTGCCATGAGTCTGTCAACCTTTCTCACTCATAATAGTTGCACATTGGCATTCACTCTTGACCTTGACACAGGACAAATAAATCACCCACCCGCACCGTGTTGCCTTTCACTTGGGGGGGTTGGGTAGGAGGTGGGCGTCAGGAGCAACAAGTGTCCTCACATGGGCTGTCATAGATGGAGAGGACATTTGTAGATTTGAAGATGCACCCAGCCAATGTGAAACTACTATGAGTGAAAAGGGTTGGCAGAATCGTTGTGGTTCCTTAAACTGGGCCAGTCTACCACAGTCATGTGCATCTTCAAACGCAGTGTAATAAAAAAAAAAGAGGAGTGAGTTTGATTTTATGGTGGACTCTTCAGTCGCTGTCCTACTGTGTAGCAAAACAGAGTGTACCTGGACCGTCTACATTGCAGTACACTTTTGTTGCTCTAAGAGAGAGCCAAAGTGCTAAAGGAATCCAGATTATCGTGCATGTAGTAAAGGGTGTGGTTCACTAGAGATAAACGGTCAAGCAGCGCTTACCTGACGTCACTGAGGGATGACCTTAGATTATGAGAATGAAAGCGCAAAAAATGCTGTTAATTTAATTGGCCAAGTTTGTGTTATGTACCTGCACCATGGCCCTACCACCTACATTTAGTTCAGGTTCTGAACATCTGTCATTGTTCTCTACATTCCACTAAACCTAGTCTGCCATAAAACTAGAGCAAAGGTTGCGGGATGTGCAATGGTGCCAATCCTTGGCAAGAAGAGAGCTGTAAAGGAATGCATTCTCCCTTGCACAGGTGTCATATCATGTGTTGACATGGGTTGAGGGTGTTCTGAGAAGGAGCAACAACGACTTTTATTGCAAAACCCCTGTCAGCAAAGTGGTGCTCAGGTTGTTTGCATTGTCTGGGCATCTGGTGTCAAGTGTCCTCTCCACACTCAGCACATCAAGCATGGCTAAACATCGGGCTGTCAAATCCCAACAATCCAGGGTCCATTCTCTCAGCGAAACAGGGTGTGTATATGTCTGTCTGTGTTTGGCACTAGACAAAAGGCATCTGAGTGATTCCTTATAAAATGCAGGATTTTTTTTCCTAATTTTGTCTGTCATAGTTGAAGTGTAGATATGATGAAAATTACAGGCCTCTTATATTTTTTAAGTGGGAGGACCTGCACAATTGGTGACTGACTAAATACTTTTTTGCCCCACTGTATATAGCGAAGGTACATGACGTAATGACGCCACGTAAAATTTTACTCAATACATTCAACACAGCATTCCTAAACTAGCCCAAACGTCTGCTGTGTGGATCGATCAGTCAACAAAGTCAAGCAGTCAACAAGTCAAGCAGTCATTTGAAAGAGTAACAACATTTCAGCAAGACAACTCAAAGGCGAAATCCATTAAAGCCAAGATAACGGAATTCATTGCTCTTGACAATCCACCGTTCTCCATCGTTGGTGATGTTGGCTTTCGCCGACTGGTCGGGCACCGGTTAACACTACCAAGTGTCCTATGTTGCCTTACCGGAATTACACAGTAATAGCGTCACTGCTATTAGCTTCACGACATACAGACTATGAAACACCGTTTGGGTCTTTGTGTGTCAAAAAAGATACACTAGCAATGTCAAAATTGTACAAAAAAGTCAGCAAACATGCAAACACTGGTTATGAAAGATGTGTGTACAATACAGCATTGGTTATCAAGCATAATTTGTTCAACCGCAACTTCTGGGGTAGCTAGCATTACCTAGTCAGCCTGAAAACAATGACTAGTAGAAACTGCAGTCATTTTCATTATTCTGGGCAATGATTTAGGAATCGTTGTGAGTACGTATTAGCTAGGATGCCACTTGTTATTTGTCTATTAAAATTGAAAATAAATAGCTAGCCAGCTACTTACCTTCTCCCTTACCTCACCTCGCTCATCAACTCATCCCTGACCGCTGGCTACGTCCCTTCCGTCTTCAAGAGAGCGAGAGTTGCACCCCTTCTGAAAAAACCTACACTCGATCCCTCCGATGTCAACAATTACAGACCAGTATCCCTTCTTTCTTTTCTCTCCAAAACTCTTGAACGTGCCGTCCTTGGCCAGCTCTCCCGCTATCTCTCTCTGAATGACCTTCTTGATCCAAATCAGTCAGGTTTCAAGACTAGTCATTCAACTGAGACTGCTCTCCTCTGTATCACGGAGGCGCTCCGCACTGCTAAAGCTAACTCTCTCTCCTCTGCTCTCATCCTTCTAGATCTATCGGCTGCCTTCGATACTGTGAACCATCAGATCCTCCTCTCCACCCTCTCCGAGTTGGGCATCTCCGGCGCGGCCCACGCTTGGATTGCGTCCTACCTGACAGGTCGCTCCTACCAGGTGGCGTGGCGAGAATCTGTCTCCTCACCACGCGCTCTCACCACTGGTGTCCCCCAGGGCTCTGTTCTTGGCCCTCTCCTATTCTCGCTATACACCAAGTCACTTGGCTCTGTCATAACCTCACATGGTCTCTCTTATCATTGCTATGCAGACGACACACAATTAATCTTCTCCTTTCCCCCTTCTGATGACCAGGTGGCGAATCGCATCTCTGCATGTCTGGCAGACATATCAGTGTGGATGACGGATCACCACCTCAAGCTGAACCTCGGCAAGACGGAGCTGCTCTTCCTCCCGGGGAAGGACTGCCCGTTCCATGATCTCGCCATCACGGTTGACAACTCCATTGTGTCCTCCTCCCAGAGCGCCAAGAACCTTGGCGTGATCCTGGACAACACCCTGTCGTTCTCAACCAACATCAAGGCGGCGGCCCGTTCCTGTAGGTTCATGCTCTACAACATCCGCAGAGTACGACCCTGCCTCACACAGGAAGCGGCGTAGGTCCTAATCCAGGCACTTGTCATCTCCCGTCTGGATTACTGCAACTCGCTGTTGGCTGGGCTCCCTGCCTGTGCCATTAAACCCCTTCAACTCATCCAGAACGCCGCAGCCCGTCTGGTGTTCAACCTTCCCAAGTTCTCTCACGTCACCCCGCTCCTCCGTTCTCTCCACTGGCTTCCAGTTGAAGCTCACATCCGCTACAAGACCATGGTGCTTGCCTACGGAGCTGTGAGGGGAACGGCACCTCAGTACCTCCAGGCTCTGATCAGGCCCTACACCCAAACAAGGGCACTGCGTTCATCCACCTCTGGCCTGCTCGCCTCCCTACCACTGAGGAAGTACAGCTCCCGCTCAGCCCAGTCAAAACTGTTCGCTGCCCTGGCCCCCCCAATGGTGGAACAAACTCCCTCACGACGCCAGGACAGCGGAGTCAATCACCACCTTCCGGAGACACCTGAAACCCCACCTCTTTAAGGAATACCTAGGATAGGATAAGTAATCCCTCTCACCCCCCCCCCCTAAGTTTTAGATGCACTATTGTTAAGTGACTGTCCCACTGGATGTCATAAGGTGAATGCACCAATTTGTAAGTCGCTCTGGATAAGAGCGTCTGCTAAATGACTTAAATGTAAATGTAAAAATTAACCCTATTGCCCAAAGCTAACGTTATAAGCAGCCAGCTAGCTTCATCCGGCTTGACAGGAGCGGGTTATGTGTTGTAAAGCTAGCCACAATAAGGATTAGGCACAATAGTGGAATTTGCGGTTCACCTTCAAAATAAAATAATGTCATTAAAAGTGATGCAAATTAATAAAAATAGTAGAATTATGCCATACTTTTACTTTGAAGGCTAACCGCAAAGTCCACTATTGCGGCTAATCCTTATTGTAGCTAGCTTCACATAGATGGGGCCGACCACCATCCATCAAATAAGAACTGTCTTATAAATTAGGGTTATTTTAAACGTGTAGTAGCTAACTATAGCTACTGAAACAGATTGTCGTTTTTCTATGTTTTTGAGGAAGATGATTGTTTGCATGAGCAACCTAGCTTTTTTTATGATCAGCACTGTAGGTGCGCGAGACAACTTTACCAGCACATTAGCATACATATCGATGAATCGCTGTGACATATCAAATATGAGTGAGTGTAATCAATGTGTAATAACTACTTAAAATATTTATGAACGTTAAATTATTATGTGATGTACAGTCATATTCAGGTCCTGATTGGTCAAATATTGTTATTTGACACGTCAAATATTGTTATTTGACACGTCAACTAGTGTTAAATAGTATTTTTTTGACACGCAAAGGGTGTTCCATAGAAATCCAAGATGAGATTGAAACGACTAAACAGATAAACAACGAAACAGCACAGTACGTAAATTAAATAAATACAGTTGAAGTCGGAAGTTTACATACACTTAGGTTGGAGTCATTAAAACCCGTTTGCAACCACTCCACAAATTTCTGCTGCCGCCCCGTGATTCACTTTTGGGATGTGTTCTTCGGCTTGCAAGCTTCCCCCTTTGTCCTCCAAACATAACGATGGTCAAATAGTTCTATTTTTGTTTCGTCAGACCAGAGGACATTTCTCCAAAAAGTACGATCTTTGTCCCCACGTGCAGTTGCAAACTGTAGTCGGGCTTTTTTATGGCGGTTCTGGAGCAGTGGCTTCTTCCTTGCTGAGCGGCCTTTTTGTTATGTCGACATAGGACTCGTTTTACTGTGGATACAGATACTTTTGTACCCGTTTCCTCCAGCATCTTCACAAGATCCGTTGAGGTTGTTCTTTTCACACCAAAGTATGTTCATCTCTAGGAGATAGAACGCATCTCCTTCATGAGCGGTATGATGGCTGCGTGGTCCCATGGTGTTTATACTTGCGTAGTATTGTTTGTACAGATGAACGTGGTACCTTTGGCCGTTTGGAAATTGCTCCCAAGGATGAACCAGACTTGTGGAGGTCTACAATTCTTGGCTGATTTCTTTTGATTTTCCCATGATGTCAAGCAAAGAGGCACAGAGTTTGAAGGTAGGCCTTGAAATACATCCACAGGTACACCTCCAATTGACTCAAATGATGTCAATTAGCCTATCAGAAGCTTCTAAAGCCATGACATCATTTTCTGGAATTTTCCAAGCTGTTTAAAGGCAGTCAACTTAGTGTATGTAAAGTTCGGAGACACTGGATATGTGCCACAGTAAATTATAAGTGAAATAATCGGTCTATAAACAATTGTTGGAAAAATTACTTACGTCATGTACACAGTAGACATCCTAACCTACTTGCCAAAACTAAAGTTTGTTTTAACAAGAAATTTGTCGAATGGTTGCAAAACAAGTTTCAATGACTCCAACCTAAGTGTATGTAAACTTCCGACATCAACTGTGCACACATACATACAAACATATTTCTATTTTATTTCACCTTTATTTAACCAGGTAGGCTAGTTGAGACCAAGTTCTCATTTATAACTGCGACCTAGCCAAGATAAAGCAAAGCAGTGCGACACAAACAACAACACAGTTAAACATGGAATAAACAAACAGTCAATAAGCAGTAGGAAAAAGTCTATACACAGTGTGTGCAAATTATGTAGGATAAGGGAGGTAAGGCAATAAATGGGCCATAGTGGCGAAATAATTACAATATAGCAATTAAACACTGGAGTGATAGGTGCAGGCAGGGATAGGTTGAAGAGCATGCATTTAGTTTTACTTGCATTTAAGAGCAGTTGGACGTCACGGAAAGAGAGTTGTATGACATTGAAGCTCGTTTGGAGGTTGGTTAATACAGTGTCCAAAGAAGGGCCAGAGGTATACAGAATGGTGTCGTCTGCGTAGAGTTGGATCAGAGAATCACCAGCAGCAAGAGCGACTTCATTGATGTATACAGAGAAAAGAGTTGGCCCAAGGTTTGAACCCTGTGGCACCCCCATAGAGACTGCCAGAGGTCCGGACAACAGGCCCTCCGATTTGACACACTGAACTCTGTCTGAGAAGTAGTTAGTGAACCAGGCGAGGAAGTCATTACAAAAACCAAGGCTGTTGACTCTGCCGATAAGAATGTGGTGATTGACTGAGTCGAAAGCCATGGCCAGGTTGATGAATACAGCTGCACAGTATTGTCTCTTATCGATGGCTGTTATGATATCGTTTAGGACCTTGAGCGTGGCTGAGGATCACCCATAGCTAGCTCGGAAACCAGATTGCATAGCAGAGAACTTACGGTGGGATTCGAAACGGTCGATGATCTATATGTTAACTTGGCTTTCGAAGACCTTACAAAGACAGGGTAGGATAGATATAGGTCTGTAGCAGTTTGGGTCTAGAGTGTCTTCAACTTTGAAGAGGGGGATGACCGCGGAAGCTTTCCAATCTTTGGAAATCTCAGACGATAAGAAAGAGAGTTGATCAGGCTGGTAATAGAGGTTGCAACAATTCTGGCTAATATTTTTAGAAAGAGAGGGTCCAGATTGTCTAGCCGGGCTGATTTGTAGGGCTAATTTTGCAGAGCTTTCAGAACATGAGCTATCTGGATTTGGGTGAAGGAGAAATGGGGGTACAGGGCTGTTGACCGGGGTGATGACCAGGTGGCGAATCGCATCTCTGCATGTCTGGCAGACATATCAGTGTGGATGACGGATCACCACCTCAAGCTGAACCTCGGCAAGACGGAGCTGCTTTTCCTCCCGGGGAAGGACTGCCCGTTCCATGATCTCGCCATCACGGTTGACAACTCCATTGTGTCCTCCTCCCAGAGCGCTAAGAACCTTGGCGTGATCCTGGACAACACCCTGTCGTTCTCAACTAACATCAAGGCGGTGGCCCGTTCCTGTAGGTTCATGCTCTACAACATCCGCAGAGTACGACCCTGCCTCACACAGGAAGCGGCGCAGGTCCTAATCCAGGCACTTGTCATCTCCCGTCTGGATTACTGCAACTCACTGTTGGCTGGGCTCCCTGCCTGTGCCATTAACCCCCTACAACTCACCCAGAACGCCGCAGCCCGTCTGGTGTTCAACCTTCCCAAGTTCTCTCACGTCACCCCACTCCTCTGCTCTCTCCACTGGCTTCCAGTTGAAGCTCGCATCCGCTACAAGACCATGGTGCTTGCCTACGGAGCTGTGAGGGGAACGGCACCTCAGTACCTCCAGGCTCTGATCAGGCCCTACACCCAAACAAGGGCACTGCGTTCATCCACCTCTGGCCTGCTCGCCTCCCTACCACTGAGGAAGTACAGTTCCCGCTCAGCCCAGTCAAAACTGTTCGCTGCTCTGGCCCCCCAATGGTGGAACAAACTCCCTCACGACGCCGGGACAGCGGAGTCAATCACCACCTTCCGGAGACACCTGAAACCCCACCTCTTTAAGGAATACCTAGGATAGGATAAAGTAATCCTTCTCACCCCCCCCCTTAAAAGATTTAGTTGCACTATTGTAAAGTGGCTGTTCCACTGGATGTCATAAGGTGAATGCACCAATTTGTAAGTCGCTCTGGATAAGAGCGTCTGCTAAATGACTTAAATGTAAATGTAGGGGTAGCCAGGGGGAAAGCATGGCCAGCCGTAGAAAAATGCTTACTGAAATTCTCAATTATCACGGATTTATCGGTGGTGACAGTGTTTCCTAGCCTCAGTGCAGTGGGCAGCTGGGAGGAGATGCTCTTATTCTCCATGGACTTTACAGTGTCCCAGAACTTTTGGGTTTTTGCTACAGGATGCAAATTTCTGCTTGAAAAAGCTAGCCTTTGCTTTCCTAACTGCCTATGTAAATTGGTTCTTAACTTCCCTGAAAAGTTGCATGTCAGGGGGGCTATTTGATGCTAATGCAGTACGCCACGGGATGTTTTTGTGCTGGTCAAGGGCAGTCAGGTCTGGAGTGAACCAAGGGCTATATCTGTTCCTCGTTCTACATTTTTTGAACGGGGCATGCTTATTTAAGATGGTGACGAAGGCACTTTTAAAGAATAACCAGGCATCCTCTACTGACGGAATGAGGTCAATATCCTTCCAGGATACCCAAGGCAGGTTGATTAGAAAGGCCTGCTCGCTGAAGTGTTTTAGGGAGCGTTTGACAGAGATTAGGGGTGATCGTTTGACCGCAGACCCATTACGGACGCAGGCAATGATGCAGTGATCGCTGAGATCCTGGTTGAAGACAGTAGAGGTGTATTTGGAGGGCAGGTTGGTTAGGATGATATCTAGGAGGGTGCCTGTGTTTACGGATTTGGGGTTGTACGTAGTAGGTTTATTGATCATTTGTGTGAGAGATTGAGGGCATCAAGTTTAGATTGCAGGATGGCCGAAGTGTTATGCATGTCCCAGTTTAGGTCACCTAACAGCACAAGCTCTGAAGCTAGATGGGGGACAATCAATTCACATATGGTGTCCAGGGTACAGCTGGGGGCAGAAGGTGATCTATAGAGACTTGTTTCTGGAAAGGTGGATTTTTAAAAGTAGAAGATCAAATGATTTGGGCACAGACCTGGATAGTAAGACATTACTCTGCAGACTAACTCCGCCCCCTTTGGCAGTTCTATCTTGTTGGAAAATGTTATAGTTAGGGATGGAAATTTCAGAGTTTTTGGTGGTCTTCCTAAACCAGGAGTCAGACACAGCTAGGACATCCAGGTTGGCAGAGTGTGCTAATGCAGTGAATAAAACAAACTTAGAGGCTTCTGATGTTAACATGCATGAAACCAAGGATTTTACAGTTACAGAAGTCAACAAATGAGAGTGCCTGGGGAATGGGAGTGGAGCTAGGCACAGCAGGGCCTGGATTAACCTCTACATCACCAGAGGAACAGAGGAGTAGGATAGGAGTATATGCTTGTTTGTTTTATCTGTCGGCCCCGTTGCCTAGTCAACGCCATTTTACCTGCTGTTGTTGTGCTAGCTGATTAGCTGTTGTTGTCTCACCTACTGTTTTAGCTAGCTTTCCCAATTAAACACCTGTGATTACTGTATGCCTCGCTGTATGTCTCTCTCAAATGTCAATATGCCTTGTATACTGTTGCTCAGGTTAGTTATCATTGTTTTAGTTCACAATGGAGCCCCTAGTTCCACTCTTTATACCCCTGATACCTCCTTTGTCCCACCTCCCACACATGTGGTGACCTCACCCATTACAACCAGCATGTCCAGAGATACCTCTCTCATCATCACCCAGTGCCTGGGCTTACCTCCGCTGTACCCGCACCCCACCATACCCCTCTCTGCGCATTATGCCCTGAATATATTCTACCATGCCCAGAAACCTGCTCCTCTTATCCTCTGTCCCCAACGCTCTAGGCGACCAGTTTTGATAGCCTTTAGCCGCACCCTCATACTACTCCTTCTCTGTTCTGCGGGTGATGTGGAGATAAACCCAGGCCCTGCATGTCCCCAGGCACCCTCATTTGTTGACTTCTGTGATCGAAAAAGCCTTGGTTTCATGCATGTCAACATCAGAAGCCTCCTCCCTAAGTTTGTTTTACTCACTGCTTTAGCACACTCTGCTAACCCTGATGTCCTTGCCGTGTCTGAATCCTGGCTCAGGAAGGCCACCAAAAATTCAGAGATTTCCATACCCAACTATAGCATCTTCCGTCAAGATAGAACTGCCAAAGGGGGAGGAGTTGCAGTCTACTGCAGAGATAGCCTGCAAAGTAATGTCATACTTTCCAGGTCCATACCCAAACAGTTCGAACTACTAATTTTGAAAATCACTCTCTCCAGAGATAAGTCTCTCACTGTTGCCGCCTGCTACTGACCCCCCTCAGCTCCCAGCTGTGCCCTGGACACCATTTGTGAATTGATCGCCCCCCATCAATGCCATCCAACACTCCTTCCGTGGCCTCCAACTGCTCTTAAACGCTAGTAAAAACCAAATGCATGCTTTTCAACCGATCGCTGCCTGCACCCGCATGCCCGACTAGCATCACCACCCTGGATGGTTCCGACCTTGAATGTGGACATCTAAGTACCTAGGTGTCTGGCTAGACTGCAAACTCTCCTTCCAGACTCATATGAAACATCTCCAATCGAAAATCAAATCAAGAGTCGGCTTTCTATTCCGCAACAAAGCCTCCTTCAAAGCCAAGCTTACCCTAGTAAAACTGACTATCCTACCGATCCTCGACTTCGGCGATGTCATCTACAAAATTACTTCCAACACTCTACTCAGCAAACTGGATGCAGTTTATCACAGTGCCATCCGTTTTGTCACTAAAGCACCTTATACCACCCACCACTGCGACTTGTATGCTCTAGTCGGCTGGCCCTCGCTACATATTCGTCGCCAGACCCACTGGCTCCAGGTCATCTACAAGTCCATGCTAGGTAAAGCTCCGCCTTATCTCAGTTCACTGGTCACGATGGCAACACCCATCCGTAGCACGCACTCCAGCAGGTGTATCTCACTGATCATCCCTAAAGCCAACACCTCATTTGGCCGCCTTTCGTTCAAGTACTCTGCTGCCTGTGACTGGAACGAATTGCAAAAATCGCTGAAGTTGGAGACTTTCATCTCCCTCACCAACTTCAAACATCAGCTATCTGAGCAGCTAACCAATTGCTCCAGCTGTACATAGTCTATTGGTAAATAGCCCACCCATTTTCACCTACCTCATCCCCACACTGTTTTTATTTATTTACTTTTCTGCTCTTTTGCACACCAATATCTCTACCTGTACATGACCATCTGATAATTTATCACTCCAGTGTTAATCTGCAAAATTGTAATTATTCGCCTACCTCCTCATGCCTTTTGCACACATTGTATATAGACTCCCCTTTTTTTCTACTGTGTTATTGACTTGTTAATTGTTTACTCCATGTGTAACTCTGTGTTGTCTGCTCACACTGCTATGCTTTACCTTGGCCAGGTCGCAGTTGCAAATGAGAACTTGTTCTCAACTAGCCTACCTGGTTAAATAAAGGTGAAATAAAAAAATGGCTATAAGAGCTGGTCGTCTAGTACATTCGGAAACAGAGTAAAAGGTGCAGGTTTCTAGAATAGATTCAAGGCATAATGTACAGACAAAGGTATGGTAGGATGTGAATACAGTGGAGGTAAACCTATGCATTGAGTGACGATTAGAGATATTGTCTCTGGAAACATAATTTAAACTAGGTGAGGTCACCGCATGTGTTGGGAGGTGGAACTAAAGGGTTAACTAAAGCATATTGAGCAGAGCTAGAGCCTCTACAGTGAAATAAGGAAATAATTAGTAACCAAAACCGTAATGGACAAGGCATATTGACATTAGGGAGAGGCATGCGTAGCCAAGTGATCATAGGGGTCCAGTGAGTCGCTCGGCGGGCCGTGGCTAGCAAGCTAGCATAAGGGCCTTAGAGTGACATCGTGACGGAAGAAGTCTGTTGTAGCCCCCTCATGCTGTTATGTCAGCAGACCAGTCGTCATGGATCAGCAGGGCTTCGTGTGGTAAAAAGGTCCGATTTGCTCTGGTTTGAGTCACGCTGTGCAGACTGCAGAGAGTTCTCCGGCCTAAAGGTAGCTGATGACCGCTAGCAGTGGCTAGCTGACGACTAGCTAGTTAGCTGGCTAGCTTCTGTTGCGGTTTCCAGTTCTAAAGTAAAGAAAATAGCAGATCCATACCACATTGATTGAGGCGGATTGCAGGAGAGTATGTTGAAGTTTGAGGTTAAGAAAATATGTTTTTAATATATGCGTAGAAAAAAATATATAAAAAGATATATACACGGGACATGACAAGAACAGGACAAAAGACGTCTGACTGCTACGCCATCTTGAATTAGACACACAAACATATAGTTTTCCAGAGTGGGATCTCTGCTAGTTTGAAAATTATGGCCGCAAATGTTCCATTATATTGACCAGATACTCCAATTGCCGCTCTAACAATGAAAATAAATGGCTTAAAAATGGAAAGTAATCGGGAGGCGGCATCAGGTGGGAGTATTATATTCAAAGAAAGGGCAGATACGGGTAGGGATCACAACGGTATTTGCTATTTGGGATCTTTGGGACGTCCCTACCCCATTGAAGTTGCCATTTAAATTGGTTTAGGTGCCGGATAGGGTTATGGTTAGGATTCCGAATATTTGCCTGGCTACCCAGCCACATCGTTCCGACCAAACGCCACGCCCAGGATAGATATAACTTAACTAAATTCAGTAAGTAGCCTGGCAAGCCTAATAGCTTCTCATCTGACATTGACAGACACTACATGTGAAGGAGCTGCATCGAATTATTACATTTAAAGCATTAATTAGATTATGGTTGTTGTATGCCACTATACTGTATCCTGTGTTTAAGAAATTTAGACCCGTGACTTCAGCTACACCCAATGCTTTGGGCGTGGGATCAAATACTCGAGAGACACTGGAAAAGGAAAGGCTCGTCCAACTTGGTGTGATTCGCTTAGAAAATAAAACCACTTAGATAGTTGTCATTGGTCGAGTTCGTTTTGCATGTCCCGGTGCACGGCGTGTTTTGGTCAAGTTCACTTTGCGTTCCCGGTGCACCGCGTGAGCGGAGTTTAATCTTTTGAGGCTAGTCCATTGGTCTTTAAACACGTCTCTACTCAACCGGAGCACCGGGCCATGCAAAACAAACTTCCCCATTCGGTCGCTGGGTATGGACAACGCATATTTTTTAACACAGTCCAATATGTAGCCAATTAAATTAATGCCACCGCAGTAAAGCAATGCTTGGAAGCTAGGAAACTATCTAGTTAGCACACGTTAAATTGATTGACGACGAGAACCAACCAATACACAAACCTGTATGCAAGGGTCATGCATTCGAAAAGTTTTGTCAACGACGCGTCAATGGAGAGATGTGATGTACACTTCTTCCCGAAGTGATACGTCCGACAGGTTTGTTTGTTGACTGTGTCGAAATCGTAACCTTTTCTTGGTGGGTGTTCAATGTGCGGCGAGGACACCATGAAGTGACCACTGTGGATTATCTGCGACTCGCGTCCATCTGACTTCTTGAAACCAATATGAGACTCCTCGGTGTCCGAGTCATCGTCCTGCTCCTGCTTGATACTCGCTGTGGGGCTTCGGTATTGTATTTCCCTGGTGGTAGCCATGTCTTAGGTATTTAGCTAGCTAACGTTAGTTCTTCTGGAATTCTTTGCTAACGTTAGCTGTTCTCATAGCTAGTAGTTGCGAGTTAAAATAAAGTTATTCATACATGTTACTTTGCTCTTTCGAATACATTTTCCAGTTTTGCTCCACCCTTTGAGAAACGTTGCATTGTTGGCAGCCACTGCCAGTCTTTTCAGTATCCTATTTTGCTAGCTATATATAGCTTGCTTACAGCTAACAAAAGTGTTGTTGGTATCTAAGTATTTCCAGTGAAGCTAAAGGGACTAACTGTTGCGCCGTCATGTCTGCCAACGTGATTGGCTGGAGTATCACAGAAACACCCTCCACTCGAGCTGCAAGCTCAAAATAACTTCCGACGTAGAGAGTAGTCGTCTTCGTGTGGTAGACTCTTTGTTTCATATTGCAGCGTTTCCCAGTTAGGAAAGTGCATTGTATATTTGTTTACGAAAAAGGGTAAAGGAAATTGACGCGCCATAATCCTATACATACCACAATGCCCAACACACATTCCCACTACTTTGGCCAAACAGATCCCACACCAGGCCTGGGAGGCTAGACCGCCTTCTCTCAAAGCCCCCTGCAGTTCTTCAGAACAAATCTCATACCCTAGAACATCTCTGCTGCTGTTGCTACTACCAATTCAATCTTCTGAGATTTCCTTCCCCTCATTGTGGTACAATTAATGACCATAACAGCAACAAACTAACTACTACCCAAAGGGCTCAAATCAACCAGGCCTGCTAATCACAGGGCTCAAATCTCTCACTAGCACAAGACATTTCTGATCCCCAGCAACATGGTCACCCCACAATTGAAACACACCGTTTTTCCCTTTAAACTACACTTGTCCCATGCCCTCCTGCAGACTTATCACACTTTAATCTCCCTTCTGCATACTGCTATAAGATGACCATACATTTGGCACCTGAAACGCCTTAGTGGGTTCGGAACAAAAGCCCTCACAGGATAATTTATACCCTAGCTTGACTTTATCCGGCAACACTCTGCATCAAAACTCTAAAGGACAGACCGGGTCTCCTCAGTCTCATGCTCTCCACCGGGTCTGCATTGCATCACGCATTGACTTCACCAGGCCCAGGCTTTAGCCCCAAATGATTTAGTCTCTGTTCCGAGTCTTTGTCCTGCTGGGATAGTGGAACATAAGCTATTCTACACTGCAAAGAATACTACAAACATGAGCCCTGGCCTGCCCTGTCTTTTTAGTGCTGCCTAAAACCAGCATTTCAGTGTATGGTGTCACTTTAGGAGGCGGAAACAAGGTGGTTTTCTGAAGTCATTTTTGATTCGCCACCCCTCCAAAAGAAAAATAATAATATTTTGCTGTGCACAGGCTCATTCTCTGTGGGAGAGAGCGCAAAGATGAGAAGGAGAACTGGAGGTAAACTTTGTTTGCTATTACTATAGCACTTCTTTTTTTTTGTCCATAATGATGTTATTCAGAGTTATTGACTTCACAGTAATCCATATTCTAGTAATTTACATTCAACATGTTGACTCAAAAGCTGCACTGACAGGTAACGTTAAGCTAACGAACTAACATGAGGGACTACCCATTCGAGCTAACACTGAGACGGTTGTTGTATTTGCAGAAGGAAGTGAATAGATTGTGTGTGTACAATACAATTATTTATCATCTAGCTACATAGATGGGTTGGCTGACAACGTCACAAAAATGATGTGCAATCTTCCATGGGGCTTAAATCAGCCTGTTGTGATTCTGGATGGCCAGATTGCTAGCAAGAATGACACTGCCATGTGTGGAAATAATAAGTGTCTTATTTCAGCATATTTCATCCAAGTTATTGATACCATGTCTTGTTTTGACTGATTTCATGTCAATGCAAATATGGATAAAATTCACTAGCTAGCTAACCAACTGTTAACGATTTATTTGAAACAACAAGTGGTCATTGTGCAAATGTATTTGTTTTCAATAAAAAATAGGAAACTAAATATAGCTTACATGTTAACAATCTAAGCCAACCTAATTTGTTTTGCCACATGGTTGCAGGCATTTAGATTTTGTTGCTAAAGCGACAGAGAGAGAACACAGGCATTGTGGTTAGTGAGGGGTAAGAGTTGAATGTTAATCAGGTTTAAGATTGAGTGAAAAAATGTATGTAAACATTATCTGCCTGTTCATGTTGCGTGCATATTGCTCGTGTGTTTGTCTGTTCAGGATAGTCCATATTGCTACGGCACTGATACTATGCCTTCTCTGTAATAATATAGGAAATCCAAGACAGCAGAACGTCAGACAGCAAGGAAGAGAGGGGAGAAGACAGGAGAACATCTCGAGAGGGCAGGCCCACACAAGACAAACATGGCATATTAATCTCAAGGCAGAGGAACTAGTCCTTGCTTAACATAAATATGCCACTTCTGACATGTCCTGTGTGTATAAATTGTTAGACACTGATATTTTCCCATCACTGAAGGCAATCATACAGACTGTGCTGACCATCCGTTAGCAGCTGTGAGAGATCTTTCAGTGCATTAAGACATCTACATACCTGGCTTAGGAGACCAAGATAGAATGCCCCATGACAATTGATAAGGATATTCATACTGTAATACTAACACACTGGGAAAGAGTGATGTCATAGTCAGGTTTGCACCTACAGTTTAATTTCTCATTTTTATGGATGGACTAATCCTAGTACTGTGTAATATAACTAGCAACCATTGTGAATATTTAGTTGGAGAATGGATTGTATGCTGGTACATGTGTGTAAAATTGTGAAGTGCTGTTACTACAGGGGTGTTGGAGGGGGTGTATTTGTTTTTGTGTAATTACTTGGGTAGAAATATTGTCAAGTAGTTAATTGACCTTGGACCTTTCAACATCCACACGATTAGGAATATACCATCTTCATAGTCATGTTATGCTTGGTTCAATAGCTATTGATGAGGAAACCGAATACCCAATATAAAACTAATTTTACCTCTGTAAGCAGGACACCACTTTCAGCCCCAGAGACTCAAAACCACAAACAGATCGACCAAAGGTATGGATCCACTTTCTCCAAGAATCATACTCCCATTGGGCCAGAGTCTTCCTGATCATTGGAGTGAGGCTCAGAAGCCTTCACACCACCTGACGACCCAGGTTTTTTCTCACTTTCGTCAGGATCAATTTCAAGTTCACTGTCCGTAGACAGCTCAGGGTCTTCAGGCACGTAACATGCATTTTGTCTCTCCCGTTTCCTACCCTATTGAAGTTGAAAATTTAAATGAGTTAGGTAAGGGTTAATGGCAGGGGGCTTGCCTGTTTTGCATGTTATTTTGGCATTAATACATGTCACATCAGTTTGCAAACAATGTCAAAAATATATATACATCGAGTTAATAAAACTGCGTACAAAAATGGTGTCTTAGTTTTTTTGAGCAAGGCAGCTCCAAAATGCAGGTATTTCAGCCTTGCTCAGTGCTTCTGTGGTAGTGGGACAAGCCAGCAGAAGAGCGCTGTGCAGTGATTGGCCCAGTGTTCTGTCACTCATGGGGACACTACGTCATGGGGACACAGCCCCTTTGGGTGCTGCCATAGAGTTATTAGAAGTGCCCATCCAAGAACGCTCAAGGTCCTTGGCCACAGAATGACATAAAATCGTGTTATATCTACAGTAGCTTTGATTGGACTTACAAAATCTTAGCTAGCAGTCATCACCATGAATCAAGTTGACAATCTACTGGCAAATCCTTTTAAATCCTTGTCATATGAAGATAAATTATAGATAAAACGTATTGGTGCTCATTGGACATAAATATTACACAAGTTGGAAATCGCATTCAACAGTGGTTTGGAAGGAATCAGTGGCTAACTGCAAGCATTGCAAAGCAATCATTAGCCTCCTATTCAGTGAAGTGGCTGTGTGTTCACAAGTCTAAGATTAAGGGCCTCTTTTCCTAGTTTAAAATAACATTCAACATTGGCCATACTGTCAATTGAAGCATGATTTGTGCCGTGCACAAAACAACTTAATTTGGAACTGGGAACTCTGGAAAAATTAACTAAGACTGGGAAAATACATTTTGAACTTTCTTCCAACTCCGAATTGTAAATCTGGAACTCTGGCTCTTTTTAGAGATCCTGGTTTGAGTCCAGGCTCTGTCGCAGCCGTCCGCGACCCGAGACCCATGGGGCGGCGCATAATCGGCCCAGAATCGTCAGGATTAGGAAAGGGTTTGGCCTGCCGGGATGTCCTTGTCCCATTGCACTGTAGCCTTACTTGTGGCGGGCCACGCTGACACTGTCGCCAGGTGCACAGTGTTTCCTCCGACACATTGGTGCGGCTGGCTTCCGGGTTAAGTGGGCATTGTGTCAAGAAGCAGTACGACTAGGTTGGGTCGTGTTTCGGAGGACACATGGCTCTCGACCTTGGCCTCTCCCGAGTCCGTACAGGAGTTGCAGCGATGAGACAAGACTAACTTCCAATTGGGGAGAAAAAGGGGTAAAAGTAAAACATAAATAAAGTTATACTAAGTGTATGTTGTGTAGTAAGCTGTTAGTAGCCCATGTGCTTCACCCTAATAATTTGGCCTATTTCCACCTCTTAATTTCAAATACTGTTTCGACATGGTGGTGCACATGTAGCCTATAACCTGTTTTTGAGAAATGTAAGTATTGAAAATTGTAAGAGCTTTCATTGTCTGCTTATAAGACCCCTTTATTTATCATATGGTTCTGACTTGGTGTACAGGGATAACACCGTAAGAACCGCCCATGTCCAGAATTCTGTCGCTTTACATTTGAAAAGTGCTGAACAAAGTTATATTGACTATATCCATCCTAGCTCGCTCATTAATGTCTTAATTGAAATTACATATTGCCTCATCTGCTTTTCGTCCCATTATGCCACCGTTTGTACATCTCAATTGTCAGTCAAAACCACATTTGTTTAAGCAAGTCAGCCATATCAGCCATGTTTTTTTTAAAGTCAGTAAATGAGGCTGAATGAACTGTTTTGCTGCCAGACAAGGCTCCAATTATAGCCAGGTCTAGCAGTGTAAGGTGTTGGGATAACTTGTGGGCACTGTTATAGTGAAATGAATGTATTGTTTTGTGTTGTGTTGACTTTGCTGGCATGCATCCCACATTTTTTACATGCTAAAATCACCACTGATATCCTCAAAGATGGAAGACAGGTGGAAGGCAAGATCAGGTAGGACCATTCTAGCCAATGAGAGGGCAAATAAGTGTGAGAACAGGCTATAGAGCTAAGATCTTTGTGTCTGTGCCATTACAGCGTCTAAGACAACCTCAATGGTGCTGCCTATGCTGTCTCCATTTTAAAGTAGTACATTCTTCATTGGCTGATTACTCCCAACTCAGGAATTCCCACCCAGTTGACTACTTAAATCAAAATGCATTTGTCACATGCTTCGCAAACAGGGTAGACAAACAGTGAACTGCTTACTTAAGGGCCCTTCACAACAATTCAAAAATAATAAAGATGATAACACAAGGAATAAATACACAATGAATAACGAAAACTTGGCTATATACACAGGGTACCAGTACCGAGTCGATGTGCAGGTGTAAAGGGTAATTGAGGTAGATACAAGATGCCCTCAATGGTGCAGCTGTAGAACTTTGAGGATCTGAGGGCCCATGATACATCTTTTCAGCCTCCTGAGGGGGAAGAAGCATCGTCATGCCTTCTTCGCGACTTTGTTGGTGTGTGTGGACCATGTTAAATTCCTTAGTGATGTGGACACAGAGGAACTTGATCTCAACCCGCTCCACTATTGCCTCATCGACGTGAATGGGGGCGTGCGTTGCCCTGTTTCCTGTAGTCAACGATAAGCACCTTTGTCTTGCGGACGTTGAGGGAAAGGTTGTTGTCCTGGCACCACACTGGCAGGTCACGGACCTCGTCCTTATAGGCTGTCTCACCGTCGTTGGCGATCAGGCTTACCACCGTCTTGTCGTCAGCAAACTAAATTATAGTGTTGAAGATAGGTGCAGCTACGCAATCATGGGTGAACAGGGAGCACAGGAGGGGCCTAAGCACGCACCCCTGAGGGGCCCCCGTGTTGAGGGCCATTGTGGTCGATGTGATGATGTTGCCTACCCTCACCACCTGGGGGCGGCCCATCAGGAGGTCCAGGATCCAGTTGCAGAGGGATGTGTTCAGTCCCAGGGTTGAGCTTTGTGATGAGCTTGGAGGGCAGTATGGTGTTAAGTACACGTCCTGGTAATCCATCTGGCCATCTGGTTAATGTTAACCTGTTTGAAGGTCTTATATCAGCTAAAGAGAGCGAGATTACATAGTCACCCGGAACAGAGTCACTGGTCACATACACATATTTAAACAGATGTTATTGCTGGTGTAGCAAAATGCTTGTAAAAAAAAAAGACTGCAAAGTTGCTTAGGAGCTCGAAGCAGAGCTGCCATGTCTGTTGGTGCCATCATGCATGGTTCAGTGTTGCTTGCCTCGAAGCAAGCATAGAAGGCATTTAGCTCATCTGGTAGGCTCACGTTACTGAGCAGCTCAAGGCTGGGTTTCCCTTGTAATCCGTGACAGTTTGCAAGCCCTCAATGGCAATGTCCTCCATCTCTATGACAGGCACAACTCCCTTAAAGTATTTTTTTCCTAAAGTTTCCAAAATGCCATGTGCATCTACTTATCAGTGCATTCATAACCTAACCATTACAAAAAAAAACGTTTATTTTATCAAATAAGCCTTACGTAAGCAAATTCCAGAGTAAAACCTTGCTTCGCCTCTTCCTCTCTGACTCAATTCTGGAAGATATCCATATTACAGGTTTCTAAACTAGAGCTATCTGCATTGTAGCTTTATATCGGTGGCAGCTGCATAACAAGTTGTTGTTTTTGTAGAATTGTTTTATTTTAAAACCTTTTACATGACGAAATCAATTAATATTTGTGGAATAAATTATGCTAGTTAAACCCCACTCAAATGTATTCCAACACTAATAAAATAATACAAATAAGGGTCCCAAAAGAAGACATTCAACATTTGACTTTCTGTAGGACTAATTGAATAAGGCATTTTTAGTTGGGCAAAGGCTGACGAGGAAACAACTATTTAGGCCACTTACACTTCGCAAGTAGAGGTTATACTTATTGTTTAATCTATACATAGTGTTGCCAGCACTGCTGGACTTCAGTGAGGTATTCAAAGAGCTATAACCAAGCAGCCTACATTTGCACTGAAAAATGCTTTGAAAAGGTTAACAAAAACTGGGCAATGGGCACTTGATATACCAGAATGAAGTATACACACACTATAGAAACAAATCTACACACATTATTCTGGCAATTCAAGGCACACAAACCTGGAAGTAGGCCTATGCTACAAGCTACAGCTTTCACACGAGGAGAAAGGGAAACCAATATGCAACCAAGTGCCACTAATTAATAACAAAATGTAGGTGTTGTCTTATAGTTAAATTAACTCATGTCTAACTGTCAAAGTAATAAAAAGGTTCCAACAGCAGCAGAACCAACAGATCATAAAAGGATTCAAACAGTGTGTTGACCCTCCTGAGCAAAACAACAAATGTGACTAAATCAAAATACTGTATGTACATACACTTTGGCGAAGAACCAAAACAATAGCAGGTGTTAGTGGCAAAATGAGAGGGGGGTGGGGGTGCTGGACTCCTCTGGGACCATTGCAGAAGAAGAAAGAGATGAAGACAGGGGAGAGGTTAGGACACCTGAAGTGATTAGGAAATAGCGACAGGTTGAGGAATTGCTGATGGGAGAAGATAAGTTAGATTTCCTCAAAATCAGCTGAGGGAGTTTCCAACTTGCCCTTCTTATTGGGAGGAGTGCCATCTTCAGATTCCTGCAAAAATAAAACAAATAATTTCAGAAAAAGTAAGCTTTTCATATTAAAATACTTGCTGTCAAATGAGTTTCATTATACTGCATCAATAAAATGTAGAATTGACAAGCATACAGTACCAGTCAAAAGTTATTTGTACTATTTTCTACATTGTAGAATAATAGTGAAGACATCAAAACAATGAAATAACACATATGGAATTATTTAGTCCACAAGAAAATGTGCTAAACAAATCTAAATATATTTCAATTAATAGGTGCCTTTGTGGAATTTCTTTCCTTAATGCGTTTGAGCCAATCAGTTGTTGTGACAAGGTAGGGGTGGTACAAAGAAGATAGCCTTATTTGGCAAAAGACCAAAGTCCATATTGTGGCAACAGCTCAAATAAGCAAAGAGAAACAACAGTCTATCATTACTTTAAGACATGAAGGTCAGTCAATCTGGAAAATGTAAATAACTTTGAAAGTTTGTTCAAGTGCAGTCGCAAAAACCATCAAGCGCAATGATGAAACGGGCTCTCTTGAGGACGGCCGCAGGAAAGGAAGACAGAGTTACCTCTGCTGCAGAGGAGAACTTCATTAGTTACCAGCCTCTGAAATTGCAGCCCAAATAAATTCTTCACGGAGTTCAAGTAACAGACATCTCAACATCAACTGTTCAGAGGAGACTGTGTGAATCAAGCCTTCATGGTCAAAATGCTGCAAGAGACCACTACCAAAGGTCACCAATAAGAAGAAGAGACTTGCTTGGGCCAAGAAAGGGCCAGTAGTAGGCACTCTTTCCTCTGGTCTAAAAAAATATCCCAATACCCCAGGGCATTGACTGGTCTGTGTAGGGTGCAGTCTTTTGGATGGGACTTTAAACGGGTGTCCTGACTCTCTTGAGGTCATTAAAGATCCCATGGCACTTATAGTATGAGTAGGTGTTAAACCCAGTGTCCTGGCCCTCAAACCATCATGGTCACATAATAATCCCTAGTTTACAATTGGCTCATCCCTCTCCTCTGTTACCATTCCCCAGGTCGTTGCTGTAAATGAGAATGTGTTCTCATTCAACTTACCTGGTAAAATAACGTAAAATAACAAATGTACTATTATTTTACAATGTAGAAAAACCCTTGAATGAGTAGGTGTATCCAAACTTTTTACTGGTACTGTATACAAAGACATTCTAGTCTTGGATGGTTGTGGAAGGGAGGACCTGAGAATCTTGAGGAGTGTCTGAAGATGGTTCATTCCCTCCTGTGGACCTTCCATCCCTCTTGGGTGTGCTTGTGTTGGAATACTCTGAGGAGTGAACATTTCCTGCAATAACAGAAAGTCTGTTTCAGGCATAACCATGGTAGACAAGATGATTTAAGGAAATCGAATAAGAAGGACAATGCACTACTTCTGTAACAGTTCTGATTAAAAGTGAATTATTAAAATAGGCAAGTACATTTTCTGTTACATGCCGACTACACGCGTGCATCCGTCATTGCTGTTTTGTCCATCTACACCAGATGCAATCATGACATGGAGGTTAAAATATCAAAACCAACTGAACCAACGACAGTGCTTTTGGAAAGTATTCAGACCCCGTGACTTTTTCTACGTTACAGCCTATTCTAAAATTGATTCAATTGTTTCCCCCCCAATCTACACACAATACTCCATAATGACAAAGAAAAATTGGGTTTTAGACTTTTTTGAAAATTACAAAATATTTTTTTAAGTATCACATTTATATAAGTATTCAGACCATTTACTCAGTACTTTATTGAAGCACCTTTGGCAGCGATTACAGCATTGAGACGCTATAAGCGTGGCACATCTGTATTTGGGGCGTTTCTCCCATTCTTCTCTGCAGATCCTCTCAATCTCTGTCAGGTTAGAAGGGGAGCGTTACTACACAGCAGGTCTCTCCAGAGATGTTTGATCGGGTTCAAATCCAGGCTCTGGCTGGGCCACTCAAGGACATTCATTCAGAGACTTGTCCCAAAGCCACTCATGCATTGTCTTGGCTGTGTGCTTAGGGTTGTTGTCCTGTTGGAAGGTGAACCTTCGCCCCAATCTGAGGTCCTGGGCAGGTTTTCATCAAGGATCGCTCTGCTCCGTTCATCTTTTCCTCGATTTTGACTAGTCTCCCAGTCCCAGCCTCTGAAAAACATCCCCACAGCATGATGCTGCCACCACCATTCTTCACTGTAGGGATGGTGCCAGGTTTCCTCCAGAAGTGATGCTTGGCATTCAGGCCAAAGAGTTCAATCTTGGTTTCATCAGACCAGAGAGACTTTCTCATGGTCAGAGTCCTTTAGGTGCCTTTTGGCAAACTCTAAGCGGTCTGTCATGTGACTTATGAGGAGTAGCTTCCATCTGGCCACACTACCATAAAGACCTGATTGGTGGAGTGCTGCAGAGATGGTTGTCCTTCTGTAAGTTTCTCCCATCTCCACAGAGGCAGGGTAGCCTAGTGGTTAGAGCGTTGAACTTGTAACCGGAAGGTTGCAAGTTCAAAACCCCCGAGCTGACAAGGTACAAATCTGTCGTTCTGCCCCTGAACAGGCAGTTAACCCACTGTTCCTAGGCAGTCATTGAAAATAAGAATTTGTTCTTAACTGACTTGCCTAGTCAAATAAAGAAAAAGATTAAAAAAGAGACTCTGGAGCTCTGTCAGAGTGACCATTGGGTTCTTGGTCACCTCTCTGATCAAGGCCCTTCTCCCCCGATTGCGCAGTTTGGCCAGGCAGCCAGTTCTAGGAAGAGCCTGGGTGGTTCCAAACTTATCCATTTAAGAATGATGTGTTCTTGGAGACCTTCAATGCTGCATACATTTTTTGGTAACCTTCCCCAGATCTGTGCCTTGACACAATCCTGTCTCTGAGCTCTGCGGACAATTCCTTCGAACAGCATGGCTTGATTTTTAAAAATCTTACATGCACTGTCAACTGTGGTACCTCATATAGACAGACCTTTCCAAATCATCAAATCAATTTTATTTGTCACATACACATGGTTAGCAGATGTTAATGCGAGTGTAGCGAAATGCTTGTGCTTCTAGTTCCAACAATGCCGTAATAACCAACAAGTAATCTAACTAACAATTCCAAAACTACTGTCTTATACACAGTGTAAGGGGATAAAGAATATGTACATAAAGATATATGAATGAGTGATGGTACAGAGCAGCATAGGCAAGATACATTAGATGGTATTGAGTACAGTATATACATATGAGATGAGTATGTAAACAAAGTGGCATAGTTAAAGTGGCTAGTGATACATGTATTACATAAGGATGCAGTCGATGATATAAAGTACAGTATATACGTATGCATATGAGATGAATAATGTAGGGTATGTAACATTATATTAGGTAGCATTGTTTAAAGTGGCTAGTGATATATTTGACACCATTTCCCATCAATTCCCATTATTAAAGTGGCTGGAGTTGAGTCAGTGTCAGTGTGTTGGCAGCAGCCACTCAATGTTAGTGGTGGCTGTTTAAGTCTGATGGCCTTGAGATAGAAGCTGTTTTTCAGTCTCTCGGTCCCAGCGTTGATGCACCTGTACTGACCTCGCCTTCTGGATGATAGCGGGGTGAACAGGCAGTGGCTCGGGTGGTTGTTGTCCTTGATGATCTTTATGGCCTTCCTGTAACATCGGGTGGTGTAGGTGTCCTGGAGGGCAGGTAGTTTGCCCCCGGTGATGCGTTGTGCAGACCTCACTACCCTCTGGAGAGCCTTACGGATGTGGGCGGAGCAGTTGCCGTACCAGGCGGTGATACAGCCCGCCAGGATGCTCTCGATTGTGCATCTGTAGAAGTTTGTGAGTGCTTTTGGTGACAATCCAAATTTCTTCAGGCTCCTGAGGTTGAAGAGGCGCTGCTGCACCTTCTTCACGATGCTGTCTGTGTGGGTGGACCAATTCAGTTTGTCTGTGATGTGTACGCCGAGGAACTTAAAACTTACTACCCTCTCCACTACTGTTCCATCGATGTGGATAGGGGGGTGTTCCCTCTGCTGTTTCCTGAAGTCCACAATCATCTCCTTAGTTTTGTTGACGTTGAGTGTGAGGTTGTTTTCCTGACACCACACTCCAAGGGCCCTCACCTCCTCCCTGTAGGCCGTCTCGTCGTTGTTCGTAATCAAGCGTACCACTGTTGTGTCATCAGCAAACTTGATGATTGAGTTGGAGGCGTGCGTGGCCACGCAGTCGTGGGTGAACAGGGAGTACAGGAGGGCTCAGAACGCACCCTTGTGGGGCCCCCGTGTTGAGGATCAGCAGGGTGGAGATGTTGTTGCCTACCCTCACCACCTGGGGGCGGCCGGTCAGGAGGTCCAGTACCCAGTTGCACAGGGCGGGGTCGAGACCCAGGGTCTCGAGCTTGATGACGAGCTTGGAGGGTACTATGGTGTTGAATACCGAGCTGTAGTCGTTGAACAGCATTCTCACATATGCATTCCTCTTGTCCAGATGGGTTAGGGCAGTGTGCAGTGTGGTTGAGATTGCATCGTCTGTGGACCTATTTGGGCGGTAAGCAAATTGGAGTGGGTCTAGGGTGGAGGTGATATGGTCCTTGACTAGTCTCTCAAAGCACTTCATGATGACGGAAGTGAGTGCTACGGGGCGGTAGTCATTTAGCTCAGTTACCTTAGCTTTCTTGGGAACAGGAACAATGGTGGCCCTCTTGAAGCATGTGGGAACAGCAGACTGGTATAGGGATTGATTGAATATGTCCGTAAACACACCGGCCAGCTGGTCTGCGCATGCTCTGAGGGCGCAGCTGGGGATGCCGTCTGGGCCTGCAGCCTTGCGAGGGTTAACACGTTTATATGTTTTACTCACCTCGGCTGCAGTGAAGGAGAGTCCGCATGTTTTCGTTGCAGGCTGTGTCAGTGGCACTGTATTGTCCTCAAAGCGGGCAAAAAAGTTATTTAGTCTGCCTGGGAGCAAGACATCCTGGTCCGTGACTGGGCTGGTTTTCTTCTTGTAGTCCGTGATTGACTGTAGACCCTGCCACATACCTCGTGTCTGAGCTGTTGAATTGAGATTCTACTTTCTCTATACTGACGCTTAGCTTGTTTGATAGCCTTGCGGAGGGAATAGCTGCACTGTTTGTATTCGGTCATGTTACCAGACACCTTGCCCTGATTAAAAGCAGTGGTTCGCGCTTTCAGTTTCACGCGAATGCTGCCATCAATACACGGTTTCTGGTTAGGGAATGTTTTAATCGTTGCTATGGGAACGACATCTTCAACGCACGTTCTAATGAACTCTCACACCGAATCAGCGTATTTGTCAATGTTTTTATCTGACGCAATACGAAACATATCCCAGTCCACGTGATGGAAGCAGTCTTGGAGTGGGGAATCAGCTTGGTCGGACCAGCTTTGGACAGACCTCAGCGTGGGAGCCACTTGTTTTAGTTTCTGTCTGTAGGCAGGGATCAACAAAATGGAGTCGTGGTCAGCTTTTCCGAAAGGAGGGTGGGGCAGGGCCTTATATGCGTCGCGGAAGTTAGAGTAACAATGATCCAAGGTTTTTCCAGCCCTGGTTGCGCAATCGATATGCTGATACTATTTAGGGAGTCTTGGTTTCAGATTAGCCTTATTAAAATCCCCAGCTACAATGAATGCAGCCTCAGGATGTGTGGATTCCAGTTTGCAAAGAGTCAAATAAAGTTAGTTCAGAGCCATCGATGTGTCTGCTTGGGGGGGAATATATACGGCTGTGATTATAATCGAAGACAATTCTCTTGGTACATAATGCGGTCGACATTTGATTGTGAGGAATTCTAAATCAGGTGAACAGAAGGATTTGAGTGTCTGTATGTTTCTGTGATCACACCACGTCTCGTTAGCCATAAGGCATACGCCCCCGCCCCTCTTCTTACCAGAAAGATGTTTGTTTCTGTCGGCGCGATGCGTGGAGAAACCCGCTGGCTGCACCGCCTCCGATAGAGTCTCTCCAGTGAGCCATGTTTCCGTGAAGCAAAGAACGTTACAGTCTCTGATGTCCCTCTGGAATGCTACCCTTGCTCGGATTTCATCAACCTTGTTGTCAAGAGACTGGACATTGGCGAGAAGAATGCTAGGGAGTGGTGCACGATGTGCCCGTCTCCGGAGTCTGACCAGAAGACCGCCTCGTTTCCCTCTTTTACGGAGTCATTTTTTTTGGGGGTCGCCGACTGGGATCCATTCCGTTGTCCTGGTTGAAAGGCAGAACACAGGATCCGCATCGCGCAAATCATATTCTTGGTCGTACTGATGGTGAGTTGACGCTGATCTTATATTCAGTAATTCTTCTCGACTGTATGTAATGAAACCTAAGATGACCTGGGGTACTAATGTAAGAAAGAACACGTAAAAAAACAAAAAACTGCATCTCTGTCGGCGCCGGAAGTAGGATGTCTAATCAATTCAATTGATGACCAATGGAAACAGGATGCACCTAAGCTCAATTTCGAGTCTCATAGCAAAGGGTCTGAATACTTATGTATATAAGGCATTTCTGTTTAAGTTAATATATTTGCAAAAGTTTTATATTTTTTCTCTCTCGCTTTGTCATTATGGGGTATTGTGTGTAAATGGCTGAGGATTTGATTTTATTTAATCGATTTTAGAATAAGGCTGTAACATAAAACATAGAAAAGGTCAAGGCATCTGAATACTTTCTGAAAGCACGAAATTCATTTTGGGGTAGGTCGAACACACAAAACAATCATGAACATTTAGCTAGATAGATGTCGCTAGTCAGTTTGTCCTGGGAGAGAACATTGGTTTGTTATTTTACCTGACATAATTATGGTTCTCTTTTCAGCTGACTCTTTGTAGAATTTCTACCCATAGTCATGTTTCTCTACTCTGACTATTAATCCACAGAAAAAGTGAAACCTAGTTTGTGTTCTTTAATGAATCTCTCCTCTCGTCTTTCAAGCATCCACATGGGTTTGAATCTTCCTGATATCCAATGAGGGGACTTGCAGCGTGTGGAATGTCTCAAATAGGACTAAATTATATTTTAGCGTTTGGCTTCGCAGACACGTTCGCACGAGCGGTGTGGGTTAAATTATTGAATAACATTTATAAATGTATTTTGCAACACTCACGCAACTTGGCCGTTGAGGGTTGCATGTTATTCTTCTCTTTACTATCCACAATACTTTCAACTTCACAGACGTGGCATGACTGACCTTACTCGGGGTGTATTATCACAGATCTTGGTAGACGAGGTCTGATTGCAGCATGACCTAGCAAGATTTATTTACCTGTGTTTTTTCCAAAATAATATCACCAAATCTGAGTGATAACACAAATACCTTATTGTAACTGACTTAAAACTCTACATGACAGAACCATCTTGTGGCAAAAAAAGCAAAGTTGTGTGTATGTACAGAACTGGCTACTTCATGTGATATATTGTTGTCTCTACCTTCTTGCCCTTTGTGGTGTTGTCTATGCCCAATAATGTTTGTACCATGTTGTGTTGCTGCCTTGCCATATTGTCTCTCTTGTCGTGATGTGTGTTTTCTCCTTTATATGTTATTTATTTTAATCCCAGCCCCAGTCCCCACAGGAGGTCTTTTGCCTTTTGGTAGGCCGCCACGGTAAGAATTTGTTCTTTAACTGATTTGCCTAGTTAAATAAATAAATAAAAGAACAAGGGGTTGGTATTGAATTATGCAAAATACTACTCACGGGTGTTTAGCTTGCTACTTGGTGAAAACTACATCAATGACAAGTTGGCACACTGTAGTTTGAGGAGTTTTGCACTCCGTCCTGAAACGGCATTGGCATGGCAAACCGATTTACCAGCTCATTACACCAAAAACTACAGTAGGCCTTAGTGAAATCCTCTGTTCAACCCCACAAGAGGAAACAATCTGTTTGCCTGTCTAGTACAGAACAGCTAAACTTTTATCAAAATATATGAGAAACTCGTTGCCCAGAGTACATGCTCAGACTTGTAAAAATGGGCATCTACCGAGAGAGATTTATTCACAATACTGTTATGAGGCATGTTTAGCATTTCATGATAGCTTCCATACCCCCATCGTTGATTATGGTTTGTCAATATGTATCGCTAGCCTGAAAATCTTTAACAAAAACTTGCTAAATTGTTTCAAGCCATTCTCTGTATGCTGATGGGTTAATTCATAAAACTGTTCCCAATGCTGCCATTGACATTGGTGAAGACGAAATAACATTTGTTTTCACGCATGACTAAGTCACTTTGGGGGGGAAAAAAAGAGTGCTAAATGGCATATTATTTTGTTCACCAAATGTTCCTTATGAATGCCATCTCTACAAGCCATAATATGTACACTTTTGACCTTGACAGCTGTGCAACTGCCATTTTTTGTTACTATTCTGGGATTATGTGGGCTGTATAAAAGCATTCTGCCTCAAGTTAAGTCTTATTGTTTGACAAGTTGACACTACTCTTAGAAAATACCTCAAGGAAAGAGAAGTGCACAGTATAGTTTCATATCGTTTAGTTGAAACTAAGTCAATGCTCTCCCTTTCTGTGCTAGGTAGCATATTGACTGACCACTCTTGCTGTCTGTGCTCTTCAGCTGCTCTTTGCCAGGGGACTGGCTCTGGTCACTCTTAGCCTCGTTGCTGTCACTCTGGGAAGTTGCCGTGGCCTCTGGGGCAGGGCTGGCACTGTTGCTGTTCTCCTGCTTCATCGGGGAGCAGTCAGCAATGGAGCTCTGGTTACTGTTATCATCTAAGAGATACGGAAAGTGAAATTAAGATGTTTACAACTATTATTGAACATCAGTTTGAAGTATTTTGCTCTTTGTTGGCACAAGGTGTGAATTGGCTCTTACCATGCATGTCCATCATTCCAGGAGAGGAGCTGTTTTCTGGTGTTGTGACCTCCGACCCATACTTGTCATCCTTGCCTTTCTTCTTATTTTTGCTCTTCTGCAAGATTGCACATAAAATGCTGTAGTTGTTCTATTTATTATGTATAACATATTACATTATGTATTTTATCTCAATATAATCACTTTGTATAGGTCATATCAGAAGGAATTTGAAAGGAGATGAAAAAAGGAAGCATAAATTACCTTCTGTAATTTAACTGTTTCCAGTTTCATTCTACACTCACCATTAAAAATATATAAATAAATAAAAATTGGTGCCCCCAAACACCCTGCGGACTTACATCATTTGACTTGGGTTCGGTTACTGGCACCCACTTGTAGATTCGCAAGGATGTGTCACCGACTGTTACCCATTTCTTCTCCCTGCATTAGATACACAAGGAATGAGGAACAATTGTTTGCATTTGTATATTATAATAATAAGTATATTAATTTCAAAATGTCAACAAAACACCACAATAATATTTTTGTTTGCTATCACTTTAAATGTCATTTCCCCGTGGAAAATGTCCTTCAATATTTCTGTGGAAAGTTCATTTTAAAGTTAGTAATGTACGTACTTGTAGCCATTTGAGATATATACCAATGCGTGAGCCTACAGGCGAATAGCCTAAACTAAATTATTTAAATTAAACGTAGTGGTGATTACATTTAGGCTACGAACACATCCACATGAGTGCAAATCTATAAATTGCAATGTTATTAAACTATAGGACCATCCAAAATAAAATTGTAAAGCAATTCGGTCTTCGCACAGTTCCTCTTCCCACCAGCACCCCACGCGCTCCCTATATTTGTAGGACACAAAAACCTCTCCAAGCGCTAAATTTAAAACCCCGCGAACATAGAAACTATTCTAACTATTGACCGCTGTCGTCGAACGGCGGCTGTGATGTTATTATTGATAACATTCGAGCGGTGAAAAACCAGTAGCCGACAAAGCTTCTCAAGCCGGCAGTACATGTACTATGCTAGAACGGCAAAGGCTTCATGTGACTGCAACGAAATGGCTTCTAGGTTCAACCCACAATATTTTCTGAATAGATGTAATATTCCCACATGATACGTGTTTAAGCGACCTCCTCCTCTGACCAGGGCACGGGAGCGCAGCGCACATGAGCCGAGATATCATCCGACCGAATTTCATTCAATATATCTTTCGTTTCATAAATTTGTTCTTCTCCCGGTCTCTCCTCCCCCACTAGCAATGCTGCTCTCGGGTCTTAGATAACGCGTTCCCTCTTACCAATTTCGTACTTTATCAACAGCAGCCATAACCCGCTTGATGTCATCTTTCGCCCTACTCCGTGTCTCCGCGCGGACCGACCTGCCCGACATAGCTGCTATAGGTAAAATATTTTCTTAAACTCGCCGGCAGTTTAGACACAATGCAAACACACTGAAACGAGCTGTAGGAGGAAGTAATGCGCCTGCGCCAAGGACAGCATTCAGAAGCAAAGCGCGTGCACGCCCAATTTTTTTGTGTTTTGTAGACAGACAGCCTGAACAGAAGTTCCACTACTTCAGACAAAAGTTTTACAGCATTTAAGTCTCCCAGAAAACAAAAGGCCCCCATAGACTATACATTCATTCTAAAAAGTATAATTACTTGGAACAAATTAATTAAAAACATTTGCAATAAAATGTGCCATTTAATTTTTCATGTCATAACATATGCTGTATTCAATTGATCTTCATTAGCCAATCATAGCCAATAAAAGGTCACATCAAACTGCACCCATGAGGAAACCTGTATGTGTGTGCTTCATGAACTATATATTTCCCATGAGTCTTTTACAGCACTCTTGCCACCTCTCTGTCATGATTTACATCTCACTCTTGCCACCTCCCCGGTCAACAAGACCCAGGCCCTCGCACGGTTCTGCCTGGGATCTTACCTCAGAACCCTGAGGCTGATTGATAAGAACTCACCCCACTCCTGTACAAAGGACTGAAGACAGCCTTTTAACAAAGTGACTTTAACATGTTTTTCCTTTGTTAAATAATTTAAATACATTTTTAAATGGATATTACAGGAAAACATACTTTTATTCAAGGTTGTTTCTATTGTTAACATGCACTTTTTTTATTTAACCAGGTAGACTAGTTGAGAACAAGTTCTCATTTGCAACTACACCTGACCAAGATAAAGCAAAGCAGTTTGACACAACACAGAGTTACACAGTTTATTCAAACATAGTCAATAATACAGTAGAAAAAAGTCTATACAGTATGTGCAAATGAAGTAGGATAAGGGAGGTAAGGCAATAAATAGGCCATGGTGGCAAAGTAATTACAATATAGCAATTAAACACTGGAATGGTAGATGTGCAGATGAATGTAGAAATACTGGGCTGCAAAGGAGCAAGATAAATACACTGCTCAAAAAAATAAAGGGAACACTAAAATAACACATCCTAGATCTGAATGAAATATTCTTATTAAATACTTTTTTCTTTACATAGTTGAATGTGCTGACAACAAAATCACACAAAAATGATCAATGGAAATCAAATTTATCAACGAATGGAGGCCTGGATTTGGAGTCACACTCAAAATTAAAGTGGAAAACCACACTACAGGCTGATCCAACTTTGATGTAATGTCCTTAAAACAAGTCAAAATGAGGTTCAGTAGTGTGTGTGGCCTCCACGGGCCTGTATGACCTCTCTACAACGCCTGGGCATGCTCCTGATGAGGTGGCGGATGGTCTCCTGAGGGATCTCCTCCCAGACCTGGACTAAAGCATTGGATTCAGGTCTGAGGAACGGGCGGGCCAGTCCATAGCATCAATGCCTTCCTCTTGCAGGAACTGCTGACACACTCCAGCCACATGAGGTCTAGCATTGTCTTGCATTAGGAGGAACCCAGGGCCAACCGCACCAGCATATGGTCTCACAAGGGTTCTGAGGAACTCATCTCGGTACCTAATGGCAGTCAGGCTACCTCTGGCGAGCACATGGACGGCTGTGCGGCCCCCCAAAGAAATGCCACACCATGACTGACCCACAGCCAAACCGGTCATGCTGGAGGATGTTGCAGGCAGCAGAACGTTCTCCACGGCGTCTCCAGACTGCCACATATGCTCAGTGTGAACCTGCTTTCATCTGTGAAGAGCACAGGGCGCCAGTGGCGAATTTGCCAATCTTTGTGTTCACAGTGTTTGGCTGTAAGCACAACCCCCACCTGTGGATGTTGGGCCCTCATACCACCCTCATGGAGTCTGTTTCTGACCGTTTGAGCAGACACATGCACATTTGTGGCCTGCTGGAGGTCATTTTGCAGGGCTCTGGCAGTGCTCCTCCTGCTCCTCTTTGCACAAAGGCGGAGGTAGCGGTCCTGCTGCTGGGTTGTTGCCCTTCTATGGCCTCCTCCACATCTCCTGATGTACTGTCCTGTCTCCTTGCCCTGGACACTACGCTGACAGACACAGCAAACCTTATTGCCACAGCTCGCATTGATGTGCCATCCTGGATGAGCTGCACTATCTGAGCCACTTGTGTGGGTTGTAGACTCTGTCTCATGCTACCACTAGAGTGAAAGCACCGCCAGCATTCAAAAGTGACCAAAACATCAGCCAGGAAGCATAGGAACTGAGAAGTGGTCTGTGGTTATCACCTGCAGAACCACTCCTATATTGGGGGTGTCTTGCTAATTGCCTATAATTTCCACCTGTTGTCTATTCCATTTGCACAACAGCATGTGCAATTTATTGTCAGTGTTGCTTCCTAAGTGAACAGTTTGATTTCACAGAAATGTGATTGACTTGGAGTTACATTGTGTTGTTTAAGTGTTCCATGTATATTTTTGAGCAGTGTAAATAAATACAGTATGAGGATGAGGTAGTTATTTACAGATGCAGTGATCTGTGAGCTGCTCTGACAGCTGGTGCTTAAAGCTAGTGAGGAAGATATGAGTCTCCAGCTTCAGTGATTTTTGCAGTTCGTTCCAGTCATTGGCAGCAGAGAACTGGAAGTAAAGGCGACCAAAGGAAGTATTGGCTTTGGGGGTGATCACTGAGATATACATGCTGGAGCGCGTGCTACAGGTGGGTGCTGCTATGGTGACCAGTGAGCTGACATAAGGCAGGGCTTTACCTAGCAGAGACTTGTAGATGACCTGGAGCCAGTGGGGTTGGCGATGAGTATGAAGCGAGGGCCAGCCAACGAGAGCGTACAGGTCACAGTGGTGGGTAGTATATGGGTATTTGGTGACAAAACGGATGGCACTGTAATAGACTGCATCTAATTTGTTGAGTAGAGTGGAGGCGATTTTGTAAATGACATCGCCGAAGTCAAGGATCAGTAGGATGGTCAGTTTTACGAGGGTATGTTTGGCAGCATGAGTGAAGGATGCTTTGTTGCGGAATAGGAAAAAGATTCTAAATTTAGTTTTAGATTGGAGATGCTTAATGTGAGAGTTTACAGTCTAACCAGACACCTAGGTATTTGTAGTTGTCCACATATTCTATGTCGGAACCGTCCAGAGTAGTGATGCTGGATGGGCGGGCAGGTGCAGGCAGCGATCGGTTGAAGAGCATGCATTTTGTTTTACTTGCAATTAAGAGCAGTTGGAGCCCACGGAAGGAAAGTTGTATGGCATTGAAGCTTGTCTGGAGGTTAGTTAACACAGTGTCCAAAGAAGAGCCAGAGGTATACAGAATGGTGTCGTCTGCATAGAGTTGGATCAGAGAATCACCAGCAGCAAGAGCAACATCATTGATGTATACAGAGAAGAGTCGGCCCGATAATTGAACCCTGTGGCACCCCTATAGAGACTGCCAGAGGTCCGGACAACAGGCCCTCCGATTTGACACTGATCTCTGTTTGAGAAGTAGTTGGTGAACCAGGCGAGGCAATCATTTGAGAAACAAAGGCTGTTGAGTCTGCCAATAAGAATGTGGTGATTGACTGAGTTGAAAGCCTAGGCCAGGTCGATGACTACGGCTGCACAATAATGTCTCTCATCGATGGCAGTTATGATATTGTTTAGGACCTTGAGCGTGGCTGAGGTGCACCCATGACCAGCTCTGAAACCAGATTGCATAGCGGAGAACGTACGGTGGGATTCGAAATGGTCGGTAATCTGTTAATTAACTTGGCTTTCGAAGCGTATGATAGATATAGGTCTGTAGCAGTTTGGGTCTAGAGTGTCTTCCACTTTGAAGAGGGGGATGACCGCGGCAGCTTTCCAATCTTTGGGAATCTCAGGCGATACAAAAGAGAGTTTGAACAGGCTAGTAATAGGGGTTGCAACAATTTCGGCAGATCATTTTAGAAAGAGGGTCCAGATTGTCTAGCCGGGCTGATTTGTAGGGGTCCAGATTTTGCAGCTCTTTCAGATCATCATCTAGCTGGATTCAGGTGAAGGTAAAATGGGGAGGCTTGGGCGAGTTGCTGTGGGTGGTGGAGAGGGCTGTTGATCGGGTAGCCTCAGTGCAGTGGGCAGCTGGGAGGAGGTGCTCTTATTCTTCATGGACTTTAGTGTCCCAGAACTTTTGAGTTTGTGCTACAGGATGCAAATTTCTGCTTGAAAACGCTAGCCGTAGCTTTCCTAACTGACTGTGTATATTGGTTCCTAACTTCCCTGAAAAGTAGCATATCACGGGAGCTATTCGATGCTAATGCAGAACGCCACAGGATGTTTTTGTGCTGGTCAAGGGCAATATCTGTTCCTGGTTCTACATTTTTTGAATTGGGTATGCTTATTTAAGATGGTGACGAAGGCACTTTTAAAGAATAACCAGGCATCTCTACTGACGGGATGAGGTCAATATCCTTCCAGGATACCAGAGGCAGGTTGATTAGAAAGGCCTGCTCGCTGAAGTGTTTTAGGGAGTGTTTGACAGTGATGAGTGGTAGTCGTTTGACCACAGACCCATTACGGATGCAGGCAATGAGGCAGTGATCGCTGAGATCTTGGTGGAAGACAGCAGAGGTGTATTTGGAAGGCAAGTTGGTTAAGATGATATCTATGAGGGTGGGGTTTTGGGTTGTACCTGGTGGGTACATTGATCATTTGTGTGAGATTGATGGCATCTAGCTTAGAATGTAGGATGGCCGGGGTGTTAAGCATGTCCCAGTTTAGGTCACCTAGCAGCACAAGCTCTGTAGATAGAAGATTTAACAATGTAAAATGAGCTGTTTTTAAAGGAAATTGATAAATATAAACTTTTCTAAAAGAAGAAAACATGTAATTTCTATACAACTTCTGACCCTGAGGGGGACAACATTCCCTCTTGGGAGGAGGGAACAAACCCCAGGAAATCATTAGAAAATGTTTCCATGGAAATCTCCTCCAGGATCTCACAATCCAGCATGTCTTCTGAATCTGTCCCACACACACTTTTAATGGTGGACTATCAAAGCTGTGGTGTCTCAGTCTCATTTTTAGACACTACTCTGAGCTCAACATGGTGATACATACCATCACATTCAATGGCTTCCAGCTCAGATCTCCCCCTCTTTGGATTCAGTCCTACACCAGTGTGGAGAAAAATTCTGCCAGCTTGTCCTCAGTGATATGTTCCGCTGAGGCAAAAAGAGAGTTGACGTATTATTCGAATGAAATACCAGCACTGCCTCTGAACAAGGGAACATAAAGACATAAGGCTAACAAATTGTAGATAGTGACAATACCCTGCATAAAAAATATACAGGCACAGCAAACAGGTTTGTGGAGACTAAGAAAATACAGATTTACAGGCAGCTAGCCTAGCACATTTGTCCTGGAAGAGTTCCAGCAGCTCATCCCTGTTCACTACATGCTCTCTCATCACCCAGGACCTGGAAAGTGTGAAGTAACTACTTCCTGGAGATGCCAAATGCTGGCTGTTGGTACACCTTAATAAACTCCTTAAGGTCTATGGCGGTCACATATTTCACAGTCTCAGCATACCTGCTGAACTTTACTCATGATCAACAAACATTATTTCTATACTGAACCTAACTCATTGTTATAACTCATAACTTAAAACAAAGTATAACAAAATGAGTAACGAAAACAGAAAATTATTAAAGTAATAAATTAATCAAGCGTTTCCCACATTAGCCTAGTCATCGGATTTGTCTTCATTAAGGACTTTGTACCTCTTGCTCAATGGGGAGGAAGCCCAGAGCCCTCATGATAAAGGGGACCTTTGCTAGTGGGATTCGGGTGGACACCTGTCGGATCTCCATGGAGTCAATGCCTTGTTTACACAGCTGACAGTAATAGAAAAAGTCCTCCATTTCCTAAAGGGAAAAAAGTAAGTGTCAGAACAAACACACAAGTATTGTACAGCCATAACTGATGTACCCACTCTATACAATTCTGAATATTGATGGTTACATGGTAAAGATATGTTTGACCTACTCTAAAGAGTTCTGTTTCTAATACACTAAACACACAAGAGACAACGATTCAGTATATGTTCAACAGGAAAACTCAATGGTCTACTCACTTTAAACTAATCTCCCATGTGAGGACTTCAGTCAGACCCCCAGCAGTGAAGACATATAGAATGTCATTGGAAAAGGCCATAGCAGATACCCCTGTTGGGTGGCAAATCAGAGCAGAGAACTTGGGGGTTCCCATCAATGGGCAGAATCTCGAGATCCACCTTGAAAAAGACGACATTATGACAAGTGACAATGAAACCAGTATCTCTTTATTAGGCAAGAAATACACACAAGTCTGGCCCCTAAAATAAAGACTTTCATACATATTTGGTCTGACTGAGGAGGTAGTTTGATACGATTGGGCATGAATCAACACTTACCTTGTCTTCTGTGATGTACGCCATTTAATGAGAGCTAGGGTCATGATCCTTCATTTGTGGCCTTCATACTACACCCCAGTGACACAGAGGCCGTGAAATAAGAGGACTAATCATATTTTTACAGACAGTTATTTGGGTGCTGACCTGCACATCTTGGTGATGCTGTTGAAAAGCTTCACTTTGTAGAGGCCAGAGGCAGTGAGCAGGAAATCCTCTGTGGTGAGGGGTGTGCACCAAGCCATAAAGGTGGGCCCGACGCTCTGCTCAATGTGCTCAGGATCATCAGCTCATTCTCATTGCTATTTTCCAGGTCGTTCTCCACCTAATGAATCACCACACACCAAGGCAAAGTTATCCAACGTGATTCAGCATGCCTAGTGGTTCAGCAAGTAAAGAACCACTGCATGTAAGTAAACCAGAGCCCTACGAAGTGTGAGGGGCTGGTCCATGCCCAGGGAGAATAGTCTGGTTTGGGTGCTGTCCAGGTACACCCCAAATAGGAAGTCCCTGATGGGCTTATAGTAGGAGTGATGCCTCAACAGGTACTTCCAACACTGCATGCTCCTACCAGTGTACAAGCCAAACACCATCACCGCTTTTCCAGCATCCTGACAGTAGCAACAAAACACGAGGGAAACGTGCAATTTGTTAGCTTCAGTTTGATTATAATGCTTCAAGGTAGAGGGCTCAAACCTGTTACTTTCCAATCCCAATGCCAGAACCACAGTGTCTGCTCACTGCTGTGGCCAGGTAGAGGGAGTCTGGAGAGAAGGTAATGAGAGTGGCTGTAGTTGGGTCGCTCCTCTGCCTCACTCTACAATGTGCAAGCATCCAGTACATGGACAGCTCCACTTGCAAATCCAACTGCCAAGTATAATCCTGTTCACCGACACACAGGATAGCCTGGTCAAAGCTGAGCCAACTCAAGCAAACAGAGAATATGTTGTTTTTAAGGAGAGTTCTCTGCATACCACAAATCAAATGTGAGAATATCAATATGCATATGGTTTTACTTATAGGAAATTAAACTGACAAAAGCCTCTGGCCTGCTGGGTCACCTTGGGGGGGGGGTCATAGGCGATGCACTGAATCTGCCTCTCCTTCTCAAAGACCCTGCTGCAGATGGACACCTTGCGCTCATAGTTCCACGCCCTCAGGGTGCCACTGTGGCTGCCCAAGGCAACAACTGGTTGCTGGGGGTGATATGCCACAGCATGCAGTGCCTTGCAATGCTTTCGCAGCAGCAGCTCAGTCACACTGCCCTGTGCTTTCACATGTATCACCCTCGAGCTGACTGTAGACAGGACAAAATTCCTACAGACAAGAGAGGGATTAAAAGGGAGAAGTAGGACAAAGCAGATACGTTTCACATACACTGGGGCACCAGCTGGCATCACACTGATTCTCACCGGATAAAAAACATCTTGGCTTACTTACAAGCCCTTAAACCAACAATGCAGTTTTATGAAAAATATTTACTAAATAAACTAAAGTAAAAAATAAAAGAGCAACAATAAAATAACATTTGGAAATTGCTCCCCAGGACAAACCAGACTTGTCGGTCTGCAATTTATTTTCTCAGATCTTGGCTGATTTCTTTAGAAAAGCTGTGATGTCAAGCAAAGAGGCACTGAGTTTGAAGGTAGGCCTTGAAATACCTCCACATGTACACCTCCAATTGACTCAAATGATGTCAATTAGCCTATCAGAAGCTTCTAAAGCCATGACATCATTTTCTGGAATTTTCCAAGCTGTTTAAAGGCACAGTCAACTTAGTGTATGTAAACTTATAACCCACTGGAATTGTGATACAGTGAATTATAAGTGAAATAATCTGTCTGTAAACAATTGTAGGAAAAATGACTTGTGTCATGCACAAAGTAGATGTCCTAACCGACTTTCCAAAACTATAGTTTGTTAACAAGAAATTTGTGGAGTGGTTGAAAAACTAGTTTTAATTACTCCAACTTCAACTGTATACTCCGTCTGTCACCAGGCCTCGACGAGTCTCCACCTGGTGGCTGACCTGCTGTACGCCACAGGGGTTACAGGTTAGTTGAGGTAATTGAGGAAATTATATAGTTGAAATCGGAAGTTTACATACACCTTAGCCAAATACATTTAAACTCAGTTCTTCATAATTCCTGACATTTAATCCTAAAAAATTCCCTGTCTTAGGCCAGTTAGGATCACCACTTTATTTTAAGAATGTGAAATGTCAGGATAATAGTAGAGAGTGATTTATTTCAGCTTTTATTTCTTTCATCACATTCCCAGTGGGTCAGAAGTTTACATACACTCAATTAGTACGCGGTACGGGTGGGCCATGGTGCCGACCGTGAAAATCCCTGGTCAGCGAAGCGTCCAAGATGCCCACTGTAGGAACCCAGCACCGCTCCTCTGGGCTGTACCCCTCCCAGTCAATGAGGTACTGGAGACGCCCCGCCCGACTCCTCAAATCCAGGACTTCATGGACCGTGTACACCGGACCTCCCTCGATGTCCAGAGGAGGAGGCTGGGCGTCACTGGGTCCAGCCTCAGCGAAGGGACCAGGCACCACTGGCCTGGTGAAAAGTCGGTTAATGCGTTAATCAGCAGGGAGTTGCAAACAGTATGTTACCTCATTAACCCTCCTCTGGACTTTAATAGGCCCCACAAACCGCAGGCTCAGCTTCCAGCAGGGCAGGCGGAGGCACAGGTTCCGGATGGAGAGCCAGACCCGGTCTCCTGGAGAGAAGACAGGCACCTCACTGCGGTGGTGGTCGTCCTGTTCCTTGTGCCGATGCACAACCTGCTGGAGACGATTGTGCACAGCGTTCCAGGTCTCCTCAGCCTGCAGAAACCCCTCGTCCATCGCAGGAGCTTCATTCTGGCTCGGGTACCAAGGTGCCAGGGCCGGCTGATACCCCAACACGCACGGGAAAGGAGTGAGGTTCGTGGAGGAGTGGCGGAGAGAATTCTGCATGTACTCAGCCCTGGTAGAAAATCTGCCCACTCCCCCGGCCGGTCCTGACAGTAATATCTCAGGAACCTGCCCGCTTCCTGATTGACCCTCTCCACCTGCCCATTAACTTGAGGACAGTACCCGGAAGTGAGACTGAGCGTGACCCCCGGGCGTTCCATGAACGCTTTCCATACGCGTGAAGTGAACTGAGGGCCACGATCTGACACAATGTCCTCCGGGATCTCGTAGTGCCGGAAGATGTGCGTTAAAAGAGTCTTCACAGTTTGCATGGCCGACAGGAGCCCAGGCAGAAGAAAGAAGGCAACATGCTTTGAAAAGCTGGTCCACAACGACGAGAACGGTGATGTTCCCCTCGGAGGGGGGAAGGTCAGTGACCAAATCCATTGAGAGGTGAGACCAGGGTCGTTGTGGAACCGGCAGGAGAAGGATCTTTCCATAAGGAAAATGTCTGGGTGTCTTTGACTGGGCACAGATGGAGCAGGAAGAGAAGTAAACCCGGCATCCATAGCCAAGGTGGGCAACCAGTACTTCTCAGTCAGGTATGTGTGCGCCGTGTGTGCCCAGGCAAGCAGGCGGTCCCGCACACCCATGGGCACTTAGGCGCAGTTCTCCAGGCACTGTGCAGGTGCGGGTTCCGTGCACAGGGCCTACCATATGTCGGTGTCCACGTCCTACACCACTGGCGCAATGATACAGGACGGAGGGATGATGGGGGTCTCCTCTCCCTCTCCTATGCGTCATTTGGATAAAAGCGTCTGCTAAATGGCATATATTATTGAGGCAAGATAGGGCATCGACCTTCATGTTCTTCGAGCCTATAAGAAAGCGTGAATTGGAACCTTGTGAAGAATAGAGCCCACCTGGCCTGTCTGGGGTTTAGCCTCTTCGCTGCCCTGATGTACTCCAGGTTGCAGTGGTCCATCCACACCAGGAAAGGGTGTTTGGACCGCTCCAGCCAGTGCCTCCAAGCTTTCAAAACCTTCTTGACCACTAAGAGTTCCCGGTCCCCTACGTCGTACTTCCTCTGAGCGGGTCTCAGCTGCTTGGATTAAAATGCGCAGGGCCGCAGCTTTGGAGGGGTTCCGGTGTGCTGAGACAGCGCTGCCCCAACTCCTACTTTGGAGGCATCCACCTCGACGATGAAGGGATGTGAGGGGTCGGGATGTGCCAGCACGGGAGCAGTGGTGAAGCGTGCCTTCAGTGTCTTGACCGCCCTCAACAGGGAGGTAAGAAGCGCGACCACCATGCTGAAGCCTCGGATGAACCTCCGGAAATCGTTGGCAAACCCCAGGAATCGCTGGACTGCTTTCACGGAGTTGGGGATGGGCCATGACCTGACTGTGCTGACCAAATCAAATCAAATTTATTTATATAGCCCTTCGTACATCAGCTGATATCTCAAATTGCAAGCAATGCAGGTGTAGAAGCACGGTGGCTAGGAAAAACTCCCTAGAAAGGCCAAAACCTAGGAAGAAACCTAGAGAGGAACCAGGCTATGAGGAATGGCCAGTCCTCTTCTGGCTGTGTACGGGTGGAGATTATAACAGAACATGGCCAAGATGTTCACATTTTCATAAATGACCAGTATGGTCAAATAATAATAATCACAGTAGTTGTCGAGGGTGCAGCAAGTCAGCACATCAGGAGTAAATGTCAGTTGGCTTTTCATAGCCGATCATTAAGAGTATCTCTACCACTCCTAATGCCTCTAGAGAGTTGAAAACAGCAGGTCTGGGACAGGTAGCACGTCCGGTGAACAGGTCAGGATTCCATAGCCGCAGGCAGAACAGTTGAAACTGGAGCAGCAGCACGGCCAGGTGGACTGGGGACAGCAAGGAGTCATCATGCCAGGTAGTCCTGAGGCATGGTCCTAGGGCTCAGATCCTCCGAGAGAGAAAGAGAGAATTAGAGAGCATACTTAAATTCACACAGGACACCGGATAAGACAGGAGAAGTACTCCAGATATAACAAACTGACCCTAGCCCCCCGACACATAAACTACTGCAGCATAAATACTGGAGGCTGAGACAGGAGGGGTCAAGAGACACTGTGGCCCCATCCGATGATACCCCCGGACAGTGCCAAACAGGAAGGATATAACCCCACCCACTTTGCCAAAGCACAGCCCCCACACCACTAGAGGGATATCTTCAACCACCAACTTACCATCCTGAGACATGGCTGAGTATAGCCCACAAAGATCTCCGCCACGGCACAACACAAGGGGGCCGGGGGGGTGCCAACCCAGACAGGAAGATCACGTCAGTGACTCAACCCAGTCAAGTGACGCTAACGCGTTGCTCCTCCATCTCCACTCCCTCCTAGGATATAAGGTAGCCCAAAAACAAACACTTCTCTTGTTTAACATATACAGTGGGGCAAAAAAAGTATTTAGTCAGCCACCAATTGTGCAAGTTCTCCCACTTACAAAGATGAGAGGCCTGTAATTTTCATCGTAGGTACACTTCAACTATGACAGACAAAATTAGAAAAAAAATCCAGAAAATCACATTGTAGGATTTTTTATGAATTTATTTGCAAATTATGGTGGAAAGTAAGTATTTGGTCACCTACAAACAAGCAAGATTTCTGGCTCTCACAGACCTGTAACTTCTTCTTTAAGAGGCTCCTCTGTCCTACACTCGTTACCTGTATTAATGGCACCTGTTTGAATTTGTTATCAGTATAAAAGACACCTGTCCACAACCTCAAACAGTCTCACTCCAAACTCCACTATGGCCAAGACCAAAGAGCTGTCAAAGGACACCAGAACAAAATTGTAGACCTGCACCAGACTGGGAAGACTGAATCTGCAATAGGTAAGCAGCTTGGTTTGAAGAAATCAACTGTGGGAGCAATTATTAGGAAATGGAAGACATACAAGACCACTGAATCTCCCTCGATCTGGGGAACCACGCAAGATCTCACCCCATGGGGTCAAAATGATCACAAGAACGGTGAGCAAAAATCCTAGTGAACCTAGTGAATGACCTGCAGAAAGCTGGGACCAAAGTAACAAAGCCTACCATCAGTAACACACTACGCCGCCAGGGACTCAAATCCTGCAGTGCCAGACGTGTCCCCCTGCTTAAGCCAGTACATATCCAGGCCCGTCTGAAGTTTGCTAGAGAGCATTTGGATAATCCAGAAGAAGATTGGGAGAATGTCGTATGGACAGATGAAACCAAAATATAACTTTTTGGTAACAACTCAACTCGTCGTGTTTGGATGACAAAGAATGCTCAGTTGCATCCAAAGAACACCATACCTACTGTGAAGCATGGGGGTGGAAACATTATGCTTTGTGAATGTTTTTCTGCAAACGGACCAGGACGACTGATCCGTGTAAAGGAAAGAATGAATGGGGCCATGTATCGTGAGATTTTGAGTGAAAAAAATAAAGGGAACACTAAAATAACACATCCTAGATCTGAATGAATTAAATATTCTTACTAAATACTTTTTTGCTTTACATAGTTGAATGTGCTGACAACAGAATCGTACAAAAATGATCAATGGAAATCAAATTTATCAACGCATGGAGGTCTGGATTTGGAGTCACACTCAAAATGTAATGTCCTTAAAACAAGTCAAAATGAGGCTCAGTAGTGTGTGTGGCCTCCACATGCCTGTATGACCTCCCTACAACGCCTGGGCATGCTCCTGATGAGTTGGCGGATGGTCTCCTGAGGGATCTCCTCCGAACGGGCGGGCGGGCCAGTCCATAGCATTAATGCCTTCCTCTTGCAGGAACTGCTGACACACTCCAGCCACATGAGGTCTAGCATTGTCTTGCATTAGGAGGAACCCAGGGCCAACCGCACCAGCATATGGTCTCACAAGGGGTCTGAGGATCTCATCTCGGTACCTAATGGCAATCAGGCTACCTCTGGCGAGCACATGGAGGGTTGTGCGGTCCCTCCAAAAAATGCCACCCCACACCATGATTGAACCACCGCCAAACTGGACATGCTGGAGGATGTTGCAGGAAGCAGAACGTTCTCCACGGCGTCTCCAGACTCTGTCACGTCTGTCACGTGCTCAGTGTGAACCTGCTTTCATCTGTGAAGAGCACAGGGCACCAGTGGCGAATTTGCCAATCTTGGTGTTCTCTGGCAAATGCCAAACGTCCTACACAATGTTGGGCTGTAAGCACAACCCCCACCTGTGGACATTGGGCCCTCATACCACCTTCATGGAGTCTGTTTCTGACCGTTTGAGCAGACACATGCACATTTGTGGCCTGCTGGAGGTCATTTTGCAGGGCTCTGGCAGTGCTCCTCCTGCTCCTCCTTGCACAAAGGTGGAGGTAGCTGTCCTGCTGCTGGGTTGTTGCCCTCCTACGGCCTCCTCCAGGTCTCCTGGTAGCACCTCCATGCTCTGGACACTATGCTGATAGACACAGCAAACCTTCTTGCCACAGCTCGCATTGATGTGCCATCCTGGATGAGCTGCCCTACCTGAGCCACTTGTGTGGGTTGTAGACTCTGTCTCATGCTACCACTAGAGTGAAAGCACCGCCAGCATTCAAAAGTGACTAAAACATCAGCCAGGAAGCATAGGAACTGAGAAGTGGTCTGTGGTCACCACCTGCAGAACCACTCCTTTATTGGTGGGGTCTTGCTAATTGCCTATAATTTCCACCTGTTGTCTATTCCATTTTCACAACAGTATGTGAAATTTATTGTCAGTCAGTGTTGCAGTCAGTGGACAGTTTGATTTCACAGAAGTGTGATAGACTTGGAGTTACATTGTGTTGTTTAAGTGTTCCCTTTATTTTTTTGAGCAGGCTATATTTTTTTGGTCCCCTTTTCATCTAAGTCTACACTGTACAGGACTGAACAATAAACCTCATCTTTACTCAGTTACCAACAACCATAAACATGCTATTTATATCCGTTCATATTCTCGTTGTTCTAGGATGGACACTGCATGCTGAATATCATTGTAAACAGATATAACCAATAAGACTGGGAATTGCTAGGACCCTCACGATAAGATCACCATACTTACAGTGCCTTGCGAAAGTATTCGGCCCCCTTGAACTTTGCAACCTTTTGCCACATTTCAGGCTTCAAACATAAATATATAAAACTGTATTTTTTTGTGAAGAATCAACAACAAGTGGGACACAATCATGAAGTGGAATGACATTTATTGGATATTTCAAACTTTAACAAATCAAAAACTGAAGGTATAGGTATACATCCAATTGACTCAAATGTCAATTAGCCTATCAGAAGCTTCTAAAGCCATGACATCATTTTCTGGAATGTTCCAAGCTGTTTAAAGCCACAGTCAACTTAGTGTATGTAAACTTCTGACCCACTGGAATTGTGATACAGTGAATTATAAGTGAAATAATCTGTCTGTAAACAATTGTTGTAAAAATGAAAGTAGATGTCCTAACAGACTTGCCAAAACTATAGTTTGTTCACAATAAATTTGTGGAGTGGTTGAAAGGGGCAGAACAACAGATTTTTACCTTGTCAGCTCGGGGATTGTCAGCTCAGCTCAGGGATTCAATCCAGAAACTTTTCGGTTACTGGCCCAACGCTCTAACCACTAGGCTACCTGCCGCCTATTGTTGAGTAACTTTGCCTGAAACCAGAAATTACAATGGCTCCCAAAGCTAAATTGCTTAGGCTTTGTGGAAATTGTAAATGTCTCTAATATCAAAAATGTGTTAAATGTTTTTATTTTATTTTTAGCTGTTACATCAGGTGAGGAGTTGGGCAAATGGAAATGTCAGACGAATATTGAAAAAAATATATATTTTCACACTGAAAGCAATATGTAAACTCAAAGAAAATAATGTTAATATATTTTTATTAGAACATTAAATTGACATTGAATCAGTTGAAAATGTCAGTCTTCTATTTATGGGCTCAAACAATTCCTTTACTCATAGCCATCAAGTGGGATAACAGTAAGGTTGGTGTTAAAGTTGAACCCTTACGATCTTGCTGGTCATATGGTCCTTATCATCTGTGGATGGGCACAATGTTACATCTGTTGGGAAAACAATTAATAAGAAGTCAATAGTTTATCTTCTACAGTTGTCATGGTGCTGGCTAGCCAAATTAGTATAGATTAGGTCTGAATAAAATAAAACCCTGCCCAATAATTAATGGCAAACCAGCTTTTCAAGATGGCTAGCTCATTTGAGGAGTCACCTGAAGCGTGAGAGGAATTGGAGATCGAGGAATACAGCAGTGCTGAGGCAGAGGGCTCGTAATGAGGACGACTGGCTACTGTTCTGAACTGTGTGGTGAGCTTTCTGGCAACCAGATCTGCTGGAGATTCACCCAGGTGGGTGCTACACAGAATGGAAGGAATGGAAGAGGAGAAGTCTAGTAGCTACGTCCAATGGCTATAATGGTCAGGCTGGTTCTCAGACTTGCCCTCTACAAGATCATCAGCAGACACAATCACCATCATCTACCATCCTCTGACCAGCTACCGCCACTAAAGCCATAAACGGACCCTCTCCATCTCTCCAGGAGGCAGCTTTTAAAGACTTGGCCTCTATTAGTTGACCAGTCATATAATATTGCTTGCTGGTTTTTTGCCCGAAACAGTTTGAGATTCTATGAAAAGCACTATAGAAATGAAATACATGATTAATTATAATTTAGCTAACAATGCCAGCTAGCGGTTTTGATTGGTATACATTGGCCGGTTTCTATGGACTCCTTGACTGAAGAGGGGGACTACAATTCAGTGGCAAAGTGGCAGTGAGGAATTCATTTCTCAAGAGTATTCGTCCAAAGTTATGAGTAGACTGTATCCTGAGTGAGAGCATGGTGAGATAAAAATACAAGGGCCTCCCGAGTGGCGCAGTGGTCTAAGGCACTGCATCGCAGTGCTAGCTGTGCCACTAGAGATTCTGGGTTTGAGCCCAGGCTCTGTCGCAGCAGGCCGTGACCAGGAGACCCATGGAGCGGCGCACAATTGGTCATCTGGGTTAGGGGAGGGTTTGGCCAGCAGGGATATCCTTGTCTCATCACGCACTAGCGACTCCTGTGGTGGGCCGTGTGCAGTGCACGCTGACACGGTCGCCAGGTGTACGGTGTTTCCTCCAACACATTGGTGCAGCTGGCTTCCGGGTTGGATGTGCATTGTGTCAAGAAGCAGTGCGGCTTGGTTGGGTTGTGATTTGGAGGACGCATGGCTCTCAACCTTCGCCTCTCCCAAGTCCATACGAGAGATGAGACAAGACTGTAACTTCTCCCAATTGGACACCATGAAATTCGGGAGAAAAAGGGGGGGTGAAAAACACACAAAAAAAATAAAAACGATATCTCCGACAAATGACATCTCGTTCCACAGGTACGGGCGTCGAGAGCTACCTGCCTACCCCCAGATGACCTGATCTGGCTGCTCAGCTCCTTCTGTTGGCCACCTGCACCCCCCTCTGCTCAAGCCTTGTGCTATTGTCTGTCGCTCCATGTGTCGGAGGCTTAAAGTACTCCGAACTTTGTAGCCCAGACCTATACTCATGTCATTCATATTTTTATTTGATGTTTGTTTTGCTTTTCAAGCAGTCTGAGATTTGTTTACTTGTGTGTACTGCAATTCAGCTTTTAGCTGCCAAGTATGGCTTCCATGTAAAATAGTTTATAAACTAATACTACTAACAAATATCTCAGGTCATGAATTAGAGTGCCTTCAGAAAGTATTCATACCCCTTGACTTAGTCCACATTTTCTTGTGTTACAGCCTGATTTCTAAATAGATTAAATATTTTCTCTCTCACCCATCTATACACAATACCCCATAATGACAAAATGAAAATATGTTTTTAGACATTTATGCACATTCATTGAAAACGCAGTATTCACACCCCATGCCTGAAAATACAAAGAGTTGTACTAAGTGATATGTTTGGGGCAAACATAACACAACGCTTTGTATTCAGGACATAAACATAAATTCTTTGACACATTTTTGCAGTTTTATTTTAGTGCCTTATTGCAAATAGAATGAATGTTTTGTAATATTTTTTAATTCTGTATATTGTTCCTTATTTTAACTCTTTCATTTAGGTTAGTATTGTGCAGTATTTAGGTTAGTATTGTGTATCTTTGTAGGGACTGGGTGTATTGACACATCATCCAAAGTGTAATCGATGACTTCACCATGCTCAAAGGGATTTCAATGTCTGTTTTTTTTTACCCATCTACCAATAAGCAGTGGCATCTGTACTCCACTATTTATATTTTTGACTACTTTTACTTTACTACATTCCTTAAAAGAAAATATTGTACTTTTTACTCCATACATTTTCCTTGATACCCAAAAGTACTCGATACATCTTGAATGCTTAGCAGGACATGAAAATGGTCCAATTCACTCACTTATCAACCGAACATCCCTGGTCATCCCTACTGCCTCTGATCTGGCGGACTCACTAAAACACACATGCTTCATTTGTAAATGATGTCTGAATGTTGGAGTGTGCCCCTTGCTTTCTGTAAATAAAATAAAAACAAGAAAATGATACCATCTGGTTTGCTTAATACTTTTACTTTTGATACTTAAGTATATTTTAAAACAAATACTTTAAAACTCTAATCCAAGGAGAATTTTACTGGTTGACTTTTACTTGAGTCATTTTCTATAAAATGTAGCATTACTTTTACTCAAGTATGACAGTTGGGTACTTTTTCCACCACTGCCAATATGTGCCTTTCTTTGCAAGGCACTGGGAAATCTCCATGGTCTTTGTTGCTGAATCTGTGTTTGAAATTAACTGCTCGACTGAGGGACCTTGCAGATAATTGTATGTGTGGGGTACAGAGATGAGTTAGTCATTCAGAAATCATGTTAAACACTATTACTGCACACAGAGGGAGTCCATGCAACTTATTATATGTATAATAATTTTGCACGCCCAATTTTTCAGTTTTTGATTTGTTAAAAAAGTTTGAAATATCCAATAAATGTCGTTCCACTTCATGATTGTGTCCCACTCGTTGTTGATTCTTCACAAAAAAATACAGTTTTATATCTTTATGTTTGAAGCCTGAAATGTGGCAAAAGGTCGCAAATTTCAAGGGGGTCGAATACTTTCGCAAGGCACTGTATATAAAAACATAATTCCACTTTGACAATATGGGGTATTGTGTGTAAGCCACTGGCACACAATCTCAATAATAAATATTTCATTCAGGGTGTAACACAGCAAGATGTGGAAAAAGTCAAGTGGTGTGAATACTTTCTGAAGACACTGTACATGATGTGTATTTTGGCATGGCATGTATTTTAAATGTGAACCACAGTAAAGTTAGATCAAATAGTAATCAGTCTAATCTCTACCTCAATAGGTAGGACACTCACCCCAGTAAACCTCTGCCCGACCACCGCTGTGGGGTAAGTCCCATTTGGGTCTTCTGGCCATTTCGAATCACTGTAACATTTAATGGTCTCTAAGGAATAGAAAAGACAACATGTCACACATGGTAAGTTATCACTGTAGTGACTGCATTTCATATTGCTGAAATAATGGCACGTTACCCGGCCAATGATTAGGTCATTTGGCACAATAAAATACAACTGGTTATAACAAGATTATTATAGTCACAGGCGAACATACCCCTTCACTATGCTGAACCACTGAGGCAATATTCTGCAGGTTCTGGAAGTTCCCTGTGTTGATGGATCCAAATGCTATGATTTCATCACTAATTCGCAAGCCCTATGGGAAAAAACAAATGTATCACAACTGAAAAAAACCCCACTCTTAAATAACCCCAAACAAACACAAAGTAAATAACAATGTCTGTGTTGTAAACAAATTCTATATTAGGTTTTAGGTCAATCTAGAAACTGTAAACACTCACAGCCTGACATGCAGGGGAGCCTTGTGAGACAGCATCCACACGGGCAAAGGGAGAGGGCAGGGTGACCTCCTGCTCCATGGACTCAGTCTGGGATTCTGCCTGGTCCTGCTTGCGCTTCGCCTTCTCTAGAGCATGCAGCCTGTGCAGGGCCTCCTCGATTTCCACCATGATGGCTTTGTGATCATTCTGTAGACCTGCCACATCGACAAGGTGGCCATAGTTAGCCGGGGGAAAAATACAGTAGGCAGTAGCACACACGAACAATGGAACCCCTTACATACTACACTGTAAATAGTTTGTCTGACTGTTGTCAAGTTAAAACATGTTATATTGCGCAGCAGTGCTACAAGCTCTCTTACAAGAAATAGTGTGCCTTGCTGTTCTGATCTGGTACACATTAACATCTGCGCGAGGGAATCCCTCTGCATCAACCAAAGGACCTTCCATTCCAACCTCTTGCTAAAAGAGAACACACAAATTATTGACGGGGAATCATATTTCTTGCGTCATATAATAGCCTCACAACACGCACAAACACGTTGTTTCTAACGTTATATAATACAGACTGAATAAAGCTAGCATTGATTGACGTAACTTAGCTACAACATATTGGAAAAATAAGCACATTTGAGCTCGCAAGCTAGCGTTAGCTCGCTAACGTTAACTGGTCCAAAATATAAACAAACAACGTATCCATATAACGTTACAAACGTACATCTTCCAAAACGTCGTAGTAAGATTTAATTTGTTCTTCAATAGTGTCTTTCTTTTTTATAAGACTTTGGACATCTTCCATTGTTATTGTCGAATTTCCATCGTTGTTTTCCTCCGTCATCTTCATGATTCTCTCTCGTCCGGAAACTCAATAACGACAACTACCAAAACGTGAATAACAAAACAAGTAAGACAAGTTAAAATACTAAGGCCCAGTTGCTATTTCCGGTTTATTCTTCTTCTTCGGTGGGGTTTATCGGCGGTTGGCATCCAACGTTATGGTGCATTACCGCCACCTACTGTATTGGAATGTGGGCTAGAGACGGAGAAACTAAATCCGACCTGCCAGCATTGCTCTAAAAAAAGATAACAAAATATTTAAGACTATATCTAATGACGTTCTACTCAACATACTCTTTAAACTAATTTCCTGTATCCCCTTCTCCCTCAAACTAGATCTCATCCATTCTCTTTCCCTCCAATAATGTCCACACTGTATCTACACCTTTTTTATTTTTTATTTTTTATTTCACCTTTATTGAACCAGGTAGGCAAGTTGAGAACAAATTCTCATTTGCAACTGCGACCTGGCCAAGATAAAGCATAGCAGTTCGACACATACAACACGAGAGAGTTACACATGGAATAAACTAAACATACAGTCAATAATACAGTAGAAAAAAAAGGAAAAAAAAGTTTATATACAGTGAGTGCAAATGAGGTAAGATAAGGGAGTTAAAGCAATAAATAGGCCATGGTGGCGAAGAAATTACAATATAGCAATTAAACACTGGGATGGTAGATGTGCAGACGATGAATGTGCAAGAAGAGATACTGGCGTGCAAAGGAGCAAGATAAATAATATAATAATATAATAATAATAATAATATATGCCATTTAGCAGACGCTTTTATCCAAAGCGACTTACAGTCATGTGTGCATACATTCTACGTATGGGTGGTCCCAGGGATCGAACCCACTACCCTGGCATTACAAGCGCCATGCTCTACCAACTGAGCTACAGAAGGATAAATAAATACAGTATGGGGATGAGGTAGTTGGATGGGCTATATACAGATGGACTATGTACAGGTGCAGTGATCTGTGAGCTGCTCTGATAGCTGGTGCTTAAAGCTAGTGAGGGAGATATGAGTCTTGAGCTTTAGTGATTTTTGCAGTTTGTTTCAGTCATTAGCAGCAGAGAACTGGAAGGAAAGGCTTCCAAAGGAGGAATTGGCTTTGGGGGTGACCAGTGAGAAACACCTACTGGAGCACGTGCTACGAGTGAGTGCTGCTATGGTGACCAGTGAGCTGAGATAAGGCGGGGCTTTACCAAGCAGAGACTTGTAGATGACCTGGAGCCAGTGGGTTTGGCAACGAGTATGAAGCGAGGGCCAGCCAACGAGAGCATACAGATCGTAGTGGTGGGTAGTTTATGGGGCTTTGCTGACAAAATGGATGGCACTGTGATAGACTGCATCCAATTTGTTGAGTAGAGTGTTTGGAGGATATTTTATAAGTGACATCACCAGAGTCGAGGATCGGTAAGATGATCGGTTTTACGAGGGTATGTTTGGCAGCATGAGTGAAGGATGCTTTGATGTGAAATAGGAAGCCAATTCTAAATTTAATTTTCGATTGGAGTTGCTTAATGTGAGTCTGGAAGGATAGTTTACAGTCTAACCAGACACCTAGGTATTTGTAGTTGTCCACATATTCTAAGTCAGAACCATCCAGAGTAGTGATGCTGGATGGGTGGGCAGGTGCATGCAGCGATCGGTTGAAGAGCATGCATTTAGTTTTACTTGCATTTAAGAGCAGTTGGAGGCCACGGAAGGAGAGTTGTATGGCATTGAAGCTCGTCTGGAGGGTAGTTAACACAGTGTCCAAAGAAGGGCCAGAGGTATACAGAATGGTGTCGTCTGCGTAGAGGTGGATAAGAGAATCACCAGCAGCAAGAGCGACATCATTGATGTATACAAAGAAGAGAGTCGGCCCGAGAATTGAACCCTGTGGCACCCCTATAGAGACTACCAGAGGTCCGGACAACAGGCCCTCCGATTTGACACTGATCTCTGTTTGAGAAGTACTTGGTGAACCAGGCGAGGCAATCATTTGAGAAACCAAGGCTGTTGAGTCTGCCAATAAGAATGTGGTGATTGACTGAGTTGAAAGCCTAGGCCAGGTCGATGAATACGGCTGCACAGTAATGTCTCTTATCGATGGCGGTTATGATATCGTTTAGGACCTTGAGCGTGGCTGAGGTGCACCCATGACCAGCTGTGAAACCAGATTGCATAGCGGAGAAGGTACAGTGGGATTCGAAATGGTCGGTAATCTGTTTGTTAACTTGGCTTTTGAAGACCTTAGAAAGGCAGGGTAGGATAGATATAGGTCTGTAGCAGTTTGGGTCTAGAGTGTCTTCCACTTTGAAGAGGGGGATGACCGCGGCAGCTTTCCAATCTTAGGGAATCTCAGATGATACGAAAGAGAGGTTTAACAGGCTAGTGATAGGGGTTGCAACAATTTCGGCAGATAATTGTAGAAAGAGAGGGTCCAGATTGTTTAGCCCTGTCACGTCCTGACCATAGAAAGCCTGTATTTTCTATGGTAGAGTAGGTTAGGGCAGGACTGGAGGGTTGTTTCATATATGGTCTTCAATGAGGCACGCCCAGCCCCCCACTCCTTCCTTGTCAGACAGTGCATCACATTTAGTACCTTCTTACACTTTCCCACCACTCTCTCAATGTGTTTTGCCCAGGCCATTCTAGTATCGAAGTATACCCCAAGGAACCTGAAGGCCTCCACCCTCTCCAAGTTTCTCCCATATAACCTCAAGCATTCCTCATCTCACACATTCCACCTGTTTTCTCTACAGAGAACCTGAATCCCCACATTACTGCCCACCACTCTACCTCATCAATTGCTTCCTATACCTTCCTGACTATACAGTATATGGCACATTTCTTCCTCTCTTCCATAAGGCCCCATCATCTGCAAATAACAACCTCCCAATATCCGGCTGTACCTGAGAGCAAACATCATTGATCATGATTGAGAACAACAGAGGACTAATCACACTCCACTGTGGTGTACCATTATCCACCATGTAGCTGCCTGAGAGAGACTTCCCCACCCACCTACCCCCATCATATCATGCTTGATTAACAACCACTCCTTCCACATCATATCATATGCCTCCTTCCAGCTGCCTGGTAGTTTCCCCTCCTCCCACACTCTGTTGTACAACACCAATACCTTATCCAGTGCCTCATCACTAAGACGGGCCAACATAACACATCTCATCTTTCCCATTCGAAGTTAATCCAGCCTGTCCTATTGCCTTTTTCACCTCTGCCATGGTAAATGGTGCATTCTTTCCTGTTTCTATGTGTCACAAACATTTTAAATGACTAGGTTTTCATTGCAAGACAGAAGCCAGAGCTAAAATGGCTATAATATCAATATACATTTGGAAGAAAATCCGTTTTTTGTAAGGTTAAGCAATGCAGTTTGGCTTTACAGCTCAACCTGAAACTCAAGACAACCGGAAGAACTCAGATACAGACTACAAAAATAAAATAATGTCCACTTTCCTTATACATTTTTTTATATAATTAGATGTTATGCTGTACATCCACTAATTTCTTCATTATCTTTGGAAACTTTATTTGAAACATGTAAACATGTAAACATACATTTTTCATGTTGTTGTGCAAATGGAATAGACAACAGGTGGAAATTATAGGCAATTAGCAAGACACCCCCAATAAAGGAGTGGTTCTGCTGGTGGTAACCACAGACCACTTCTCAGTTCCTATGCTTCCTGGCTGATGTTTTGGTCACTTTTGAATGCTGGTGGTGCTTTCACTCTAGTGGTAGCATGAGACGGAGTCTACAACCCACACAAGTGGCTCAGGTAGTGCAGCTCATCCAGGATGGCACATCAATGCGAGGTGTGGCAAGAAGGTTTGCTGTGTCTGTCAGCGTAGTGTCCAGAGTATGGAGGCGCTACCAGGAGACAGGCCAGTACATCAGGAGACGTGGAGGAGGCTGTAGGAGGGCAACAACCCAGCAGCAGGACCGCTACCTCCGCCTTTGTGCAAGGAGGAGCAGGAGGAGCACTGCCAGAGCCCTGCAAAATGACCTCCAGCAGGCCACAAATGTGCATGTGTCTGCTCAAACGGTCAGAAACAGACTCCATGAAGGTGGTATGAGGGCCCGACTTCCACAGGTGGGGGTTGTGCTTACAGCCCAACACCGTGCAGGACGTTTGGCATTTGCCAGAAAACACCAAGATTGGCAAATTCGCCACTGGCGCCCTGTGCTCTTCACAGATGAAAGCAGGTTCACACTGAGCACGTGACAGACGTGACAGAGTCTGGAGATGCCGTGGAGAACGTTCTGCTGCCTGCAACATCCTCCAGCATGACCAGTTTGGCGGTGGGTCAGTCATTGTGTCTTTGGGGGGCCGCACAGCCATCCATGTGCTCGCCAGAGGTAGCCTGACTGCCATTAGGTACCGAGATGAGATCCTCAGACCCCTTGTGAGACCATATGCTGGTGCGGTTGGCCCTGGGTTCCTCCTAATGCAGGACAATGCTAGACCTCGTATGGCTGGAGTGTGTCAGCAGTTCCTGCAAGAGGAAGGCATTGATGCTATATTGAGCACATCTGGGACATCATGTCTCGCTCCATCCACCAACGCCACGTTGCACCACAGACTGTCCAGGAGTTGGCGGATGCTTTAGTCCAGGTCTGGGAGGAGATCCCTCAGGGGACCATCCGCCACCTAATCAGGAGCATGCCCAGGCGTTGTAGGGAGGTCATACAGGCACGTGGAGGCCACACACACTACTAAACCTAATTTTGACTTGTTTTAAGGACATTACATCAAAGTTGGATCAGCTTGTAGTGTGGTTTTCCACTTTCATTTTGAGTTTCACTCCAAATCCAGACCTCCATGGGTTGATAAATTTGATTTCAATTGATAATTTTTGTGTGTTTTTGTTGTCAGCACATTCAACTATGTAAAGCAAAAAAAGTATTTAATAAGAATATTTCATTCATTCAGATCTAGGATGTGTTATTTTAGTGTTCCCTTTATTTTTTTGAGCAGTGTATGTTTCACTGTGACCTGCTGCTGACTGTCAGGCAGTGAGGCAGGGAGTTGCTGAGTGGTGGGGAGAACTGGAGGAGTGTGTGTGTGTTAGGCAAAGAGGTGTCAGAGCAGCACGTTCTTTTTCGGACAACTTTTTTTTACCAGTTGTAGGTAGGCTATTTAGAGTGTCATAATGATTTTGAGATCCTCTGTCCAATTTTCATAAATCTAACTCTCCTGTCTGATTTATCAATAGTTATGCACATGATTACAAATGGCTCATTCATCCCCACCTCCACAGGTCGTTGCTGTAAATGAGAATGTGTTCTCAGTCAACGTACCTGGTAAAATAAGGGTATAATAAAAATAAACATGCACAAAGGGGACTTATTTACAATTATAAACATGGTTCGAACCCTGAAAGCTGTGGTATAATAGACCATATACCACACGTATGACGAAACATTTACTTTTTACTGTTCAAATTACATTGGTAACCAGTTTATAATAGCAATAAGGCACCCCAGGGGTTTATGGTATATGGCCACAATATAGCTGTATCCGGGCACTCCGGGTTGCGATGTGTTTAAGAATAGCCTGTGGTATATTGGCTATATACCCTACCCTCTTGTGCCTTATTGCTTAATCATAGCAGTCAAACGAGTTAAATCGACATCCATTGATGGAAAATCATCTGGTCAGTTTAATATGGATGAATTATATTTTCTCTTGCAACATATTTAAATTGGTTAATTATGTCATAGCTTGCAATAATTATTATTTAGAGGAAACCCGAATGTTGCTTGATATATGTTACTATGATATTAATTGGCTTGATAATGGAAAAGGGTGTATTGTATAGTTCTGGCAACTCCTCTCTTGCTGTGAAAAAAATTTATTGGACAAGTTTTCAGACCTTTTGTGTGGGTTTTGAGTGGTGATGGGCGACACATTGAGCTTGACCTGGCAACCCTGCTCGCGCTACCCTGCCTCGTCAGTTGAATGAGAGAGTAAAGCCAACTGAAACTAGGGAGAAGCGCCAGATAAACGAAATATTTTAAACGTTATCATCACATTGAGCGAGTTATAAAGCATAGGTTATGAAACACCAAGTTACGCGAAGTGTAATTATATAATTGTTATTTTACGATGTTATGATAGTTTAATTCATTTATAAACGTCCGTTAGAATAGAAGCTAACGTCGGCTAAAGTTAGCTCCAGTCAAGCTAACCTGCATGGCGACAGGACCAACGTCGTTGGCCAGTAACGATCACAGTGTAAACAAAGGAAAACGTTGTAACTTGCTGTTTTTTGGGTTGAGAATTACATTATGTTTTTCTGCGATATTTTTACAACAATTTTTTTAGTATGTTGGCTATTTATAACAATTGTGTAAGATTAGCCAAGTCAGTTGAATGAGTGAGAGCCAACTGAAAACTGTATTGAAGAGAGAAGCACCAGATAAACTATTTCAAATCTTCAAGGTTTCAGACTCCTTTAATTCTTCCCAGGATAACGTTACCTTTTCCAGGCCCAATGTTTAAGAGGGTGCACTACACAACTAGACCATGTGTTTTGTGGTTTTTCACTTTGAGCTAAGGGGGTTTAAGAGGGTAATGGCCTACGCTTTGCCATCGGCAGAGCAAGTAGTCAATGTTGCATTATGTGAGTACCATAAATTACTACGCTTTTGGTCACTTTACCCGAAAAACGGTGGGGAGACAGGCCATCACAATACATTGTAAACAACTAGTTGGCTTTCGTTTCACTACATGCTGCTAGTACAAAACCATGGTATTTTTAAAATTGTACTACCATGGTTCATTGTAAAAAAATTAAAAGGTCACTACAATAGCAAGAAAAAAACACGAAATGCCAAAAGTATGTGGACACATGCTTGTCGAACATCTCATTCCAAAATCTTGGGCATAAATATGGGGTTGGTCCCCCTTTGCTGCTATAATAGCCTCCACTCTTCTGGAAAGGCTTTCCACTCAATGGTGTAACATTGCCTGCTTCCATTCAGCCACAAGAGCATTAGTGAGGTTGGGAGCTGATGTTGGGCAATTAGGCCTGGCACGCAGTTGGCGTCCCAATTCATCCCGAAGGTGTTCGATGGAGTTGAAGTCAGGACTCTGTGCATGCCAGTCAAGTTCTTCCACACCGATCTCGACAAACCATTTCTGTATGGACATCGCTTTGTACATGGGGGCATTGTTATGCTGAATCAGGAAAGGGCAATCCCCAAACTGATGCCACAAAGTTGGAAGCAAATAATAATCTAGAATATCATTGTAGGCTGTAGCTTTAAGATTTCCCTTCACTGGAACTAATGGGCCTAGCTCGAACCATGAAAAACAGACCCAGACCATTATTCCTCCTCCACTAAACTTTACAGTTGGCCCTAAGCATTGGGGCAGGTAGGGTTCTCCTGGCATCCATTAAACCCAGATTTGTCCGTCGGACTGCCAGATGGTGAAGCGTGAATCATCACTCCAGATAACAAGTTTCCAGTGTCCAATGGCAGTGAGCTTCATGGCTGAGCCGTTGCTGCCCCTGGATGTTTCCACAATAACATAATTTACAGTTGACTGGCTCAGCTCTAGCAGAGCAGAAATCTGACTTGTTGGAAAGGTGGCATCCTATAATGGTGCCACGTTTAAAGTCACTGAGCTCTTCAGTAAGGCCATTCTACTGCCAATGTTTGGCTTTGGAGATTGCATGGGTGTGTGTTCGATTTTATACACCTGTCATTTACAGGTGTGGCTGAAATAATTTGAAGCGGTGTCCACATACTTTTGTATATATACACACACCAAGGTACTGGTGCAAATACCATGATATTTTCCTGCCATGGCAGTACAATGGGGAAAAAATGACCATGTCAGGAAATACCATGGTATTTTCCTGCCAAGGATAGTGACCGAAAAACCATGATAGTACCATGGTATTAAGGGGTAATAATCAGCTGCCTGCCTGATGACCACCGTGGTAACTAGTGACGACCATTGACACTAGGAAAAACATTTTATTTAATCTTTATGGAATTAGTTTTCATTTAACAAATGGTAAGAGGGTATTCTAAAAAAATAAACAATTCAGAATGTTGGTATGAGTGGATGCAAAAATGTATAGGAATTCATATTAAGGAATATTAGGCCAGATTTATTGATTAACAAATTCTGTATTTAAAAGTATCAAAAACATGCATGTAAAAATGGTGAAATGTGACATTAAAAAAAAACACAAATTGTATCCATTATCTTTTGTGATCATAAACCGAGAGCCATATGGTGGATTCATGACGGAAACTCGGAACCTCAGAGTAAAAATGTACCTAGGTTATTTGTGTAGCGCTTCCCGCTGGTTTATTCTGATACTGTCTGAGTGGGAAACTCGGGTATTATCGTATCCAAGTCAAACATGTCATGAATCAAGCATTAGCACTTCCTAAACCAATGGTGACCAACTCTGTTGTAGTGGTGTTGTGCAGGCTTTTGTTCCTTTGATTAGTTCAATCAGGTGTGTTACTGCTTGCCTGAAACAAAAACCTGCACCCACACAAGCCCTCCTTCTATTAGTGGCCTTCCCTGGCCTAAACCAATATTTCCTCTTGACATAACCTGTGGTTTACCAAGGAGGGTGATAATACAGTAATACCTTACCAAAAGAAAACTGTGGTAATCTTTAAATAAAACTTTCCAATAACAAAGGTCCATGTACAGTGTTAATTTGCATGTCACGTTGATGGCTTGAGTTTCTTCTTCTTTGACTTCACCACCTGGGGCAATGGAATTTTGAAGGCAGTCCTACAAGGAAAAGGCATTTGAAGATGACTAAACACATTTGCACAGAAACAAAAATAATTACCACCTGTTCCTACTTCCCCTGTCTATTACAACAAGAGTAAAGGTCTGTAATACTCACTCGCACGTTGTGCAGATGGGACTGAAGTTGCAGAATACTTCAAGAGAATAGGGTTTGTTCATTAGAAATGAAATCATTATACAACTTTTATACACTGAGAAAACAAAATATAACTCACTTGACAAACACACTGAGCAGACATAACCAATCTCAATGAGGTTTCTGTGGCAAAAGCATGCTGCTCTGTAATCCACATGTACAGGAGGTGGCAGCACCAGTTGGGAGCGTTGGTCAGAGTCTGGCAGGAATACCCACTATTGGTAAAAGAGAATGTAACCGATGTCACACAAAACATAAGACATAAAAGCTAATCAATCTTTATCTCTATCATTTTTATCCTCACCAGAAGATATTGTGCCAAGGCAATCTTCTGTGGTATCTTCAAGTACAATCCTCCAGTTATGTCACAGGCCTGTTAAGACAAATACAGTAGAAAATGGTGAACCTACTGAAAATTAAAATGCTTATGCACATCTATATGATAAAGCAATCAAAACTTGCCTGTTGGAGGAGACCTGAGTCCGAGTCCAACACACAGGCGTCTATTAGGATACTCTAACAAGACAAGACAAAATAGAAACACAGTTTCTTTATTAAACATATGCTAAAGAAAGCGAAAGCTGAGAAGAAAGTAATTTTACCTGCTTCTGGGCAGCAAAGATCACATTCATGAAGTTCATGTATTGCAAGGCACAGTCTTCTGCTGCTTTAACGACCTATTCCGCAAAAACACAAAAAAACTATTCAAACCACACTCACCAAAAGAGTAAGCTACCCTTGTAAAACTGACTCCAGTGAGGTCTTACCAATATCCTCGACTTCATTTCTTGTCCGGCTGAAAAAAAGCAGGGAAACATGTGACTGAAAACCATGACTGGTGTAATGACCATTACAAAATTGTAAGATTAAATCTGATGGAATTTATTAACACTTTATTAACCTAGTAATTGAAATGCTCTGAATACCTTCCAGCTCCTTTGTGACTCTATGGATATCTGAATATTCAAAGTAAAAGAAACATACAAGCATCCAGCTCAAATTGGATGAGAGGAATTTGATTTATAATTTACAAATCGACAAAACACCAACAAAAACCAGCCATTTAAAAATAATTTAGTGGCTGCGTATCAAAGTTCTCTAGAACCCTCTTCCCGACAACTACATGTCTGAAGCTTCTGCGCATGTGCGTGATTCTCTACTTGACGCAGTTTCTGCTCTACTCATTCGGCTTCCCAGAGAACAGGCGACTCTGGCAAATGGTTCTTATTTAATAACGTTGGATTAAAGCTGAATCAATGTCTGCAAGATCACATAATGACAGTATTCTGCACAACAGAACTGAATATAATAGCATAACGTTACTGTAAGACAAAAAAAAAACATTTATGATATTTTCCCCCCTTATGATAGTGCGAATGGTCATATTAAATACATTTTAAGTGTGAAACGTCAATCAGTTTCATGGGGTTATATATTTAGATGTTCTTGAGTTATCAACAGTGTTGTTCTAAAGTAGCCTACAGGGTTGTTTTTAATTATGTACGGTGACAAAATTTAGAACAGATGGTGTTAAAGTAGCATACCCGTGTTTTGTTTCAATCAAAGCACATATTTTGCCTAGTGGCGAACCTGGTTGAGTTTTGGCCGCACGAGAGAAAAATGGGACCAGCCGCACAATCATCCTAAAATCTCATAAATTATTTATTTTAATTTTATTACAGTAACGTTAAACTATGCTATTATATTTGGTTCTGTTATTGACTACTGTCATTATGTGATCTTGCAGACATTGATTCAGCTATGACCTAACTTTATTAAATGAGCACCCTTCGCCAGAGCAGCCTATACTCTGGGCAGCTGAACGAGTAAAGCTGAGAATCCCGCATATGCGCAGAAACTGCTGACCTTAAGTTGTCGGGAAAGGGTTCCAGAGACTGATGTGCAGCCTTGCCCAAAATAATTTCAGGAAATTGATTAATATCTGCTCTAAGATGGTGATTATGCTGCTGTTCTAATGTAAATGCATTGTAATGACTAAGCAATTTAATGGAAAGGATACAGCAGAGAGCTTTAGCAAGTGATCCCGCCAATAGTGTGTCTGTCTGGTTTCCCTTCACTTCAGCTGAAAAACATAACAAAAGTGAGGATCTTATAAGAGTACACAAAGGGAGTTGACAAACACTGCTAACTTTGTTATTTTTTTGGCAATGCACAAGGAAATTATTCTGCACTTACTTCGTGACATGAGATTCTTGATCTCTTCTGCAATTAAGTCATTGGCAACTGACAATAACTCATACTTGCCATCCCCACTTGTTGATGCATTGTCATCCCCATGACCATCTCCAGATTTCCAGAGCTTACAAGGATACAGAAAATGACTGCAGCATATGACAAGGAAGGAAGAGAGAGATTTGTAATTAGATTGGAACATAAAATCACCAGACAGAAACCAGCATTTATAAGTATTCTGTGTATCTACTGACAAGTGGCAAGTTCGAATACCTTTCCTGACAATGGCTGGCAATTATGGCCAGCTTATTGGTCCTAGTCATGACCAGGTGGGAGTTACCCATCACCATGACTGCATCCAGACACTTGGATAGGGTGAACTAAGAGAGGAGAAAGACAAATCATGCATATCTCAGTCTAATAGATTCTTTGAAATAGAGGCTAACTCTGTAGACAATTGCACAATTAATAATAGTTAAATACCTGAGGTTCTCGATTAGCTTGCTGACCCCACCATATGGGATTGACATCCACAACAATGACCAGAAGACTGACTTCATCCTCTGCAAACACAGAAGTTAGCTTGACCGGTGGCTATGGTTGTTATGACAATAACTAACTTATGCCTTTTCTCATGCATTCATTTTATATCAGTGATTAGTACTACGCCAACGTTACTAATTTCTAGTTAGCTAGTGATTAGCACAAACTAGCCAATGTTAGCTAGCTAGCCAGCTATTTCATTTCTTCATAAAACTCATTCAATGCCAACAAGCTTGTAAGCCAATGTTTTCACTATATATATATATGTTACACTTCCAATGTTTTAACATATTCATTATTGTGTGAGATTATGATTTATTATGGTTAAATCTCTATTATGGTGAATTCACTTACCCGACGCCATCACCATAAGTTAACATTGCTAACTCCTCCAGCGTGCCCAAACTAAAGACCCGCCCATTTCTCCCTAAAACAACCAATAAGAAATTAGTTGTACATCATCAAATTGCGACATCTGATATTTATGCCGCGTTTATAACACCTGGGAACTCGGAAATATCTGACTGCCGAGCGTTCACGACAACTTGGAACTCGGGGAAAAATGAGCTCGGACTGAGAAAAAAGGTCCGTGCTATTCATGGTCCTTGGGACGTCTCTAATCCCATTGAATCTTACATTTAACATGGTTAGGGCAAGGTTTCTCAAACTCGGTCCTCGAGTGCCCGTTTTGGTCTTTGCCCTAGCACTATACAGCTGATTTAAATAATAAACTAATCATCAAGCTTTGATCATTTGAAATAGTGTTTTTTTTTCTGGAATGCCCAGTTGCGTGAACGCACTGAAGTCGGAGAATTCAGAGTTCCCAGCTGTTTTGAACGCGAAATCCATCCCCCAAAAAACGAACAAACATTTACCTTAAACCCAGTATAACTGTGACAGAATTAGCTATTTAAACGTATTTTATTTGACGCAAATCAAGGATTGTCTTTTCTCAGTCCACAACGCAAGAAGGTACACTTGAATGAGCATAATTCGCGTCAGAGGAGGATAAACGTGGCTGTTTAATGAGCGCGAGAAAGTTTTATTTATTTTATTTATTTCACCTTTATTTAACCAGGTAGGCAAGTTGAGAACAAGTTCTCATTTACAATTGCGACCTGGCCAAGATAAAGCAAAGCAGTTCGACAGATACAACGACACAGAGTTACACATGGAGTAAAACAAACATACAGTCAATAATACAGTATAAACAAGTCTATATACAATGTGAGCAAATGAGGTGAGAAGGGAGGTAAAGGCAAAAAAGGCCATGGTGGCAAAGTAAATACAATATAGCAAGTAAAACACTGGAATGGTAGTTTTGCAATGGAAGAATGTGCAAAGTAGACATAAAAATAATGGGGTGCAAAGGAGCAAAATAAATAAATAAATAAAATACAGTTGGGAAAGAGGTAGTTGTTTGGGCTAAATTATAGGTGGGCTATGTGCAGGTGCAGTAATCTGTAAGATGCTCTGACAGTTGGTGCTTAAACCTAGTGAGGGAGATAAGTGTTTCCAGTTTCAGAGATTTTTGCAGTTCGTTCCAGTCACTGGCAGCAGAGAACTGGAAGGAGAGGCGGCCAAAGAAAGAATTGGTTTTGGGGGTGACCAGAGAGATATACCTGCTGGAGCGAGTGCTACAGGTGGGAGATGCTATGGTGACCAGCGAGCTGAGATAAGGGGGGACTTTACCTAGCAGGGTCTTGTAGATGACATGGAGCCAGTGGGTTTGGCGACGAGTATGAAGCGAGGGCCAGCCAACGAGAGCGTACAGGTCGCAATGGTGGGTAGTATATGGGGCTTTGGTGACAAAACGGATTGCACTGTGATAGACTGCATCCAATTTGTTGAGTAGGGTATTGGAGGCTATTTTGTAAATGACATCGCCAAAGTCGAGGATTGGTAGGATGGTCAGTTTTACAAGGGTATGTTTGGCAGCATGAGTGAAGGATGCTTTGTTGCGAAATAGGAAGCCAATTCTAGATTTAACTTTGGATTGGAGATGTCTGATATGGGTCTGGAAGAGGGGGATGACCGCAGCTGCTTTCCAATCTTTGGGAATCTCAGACGACACGAAAGAGAGGTTGAACAGGCTAGTAATAGGGGTGGCAATAATTTCGGCAGATAATTTGAGAAAGAAAGGGTCCAGATTGTCTAGCCCGGCTGATTTGTAGGGGTCCAGATTTTTCAGCTCTTTCAGAACATCAGCAGAATGGATTTTGGAGAAGGAGAAATGCGGAAGGCTTGGGCGAGTTGCTATTGGGGGTGCAGTGCTGTTGACCGGGGTAGGAGTAGCCAGGTGGAAAGAATGGCCAGCTGTAGAAAAATGCTTATTGAAATTCTCAATTATGGTGGATTTATCAGTGGTGACAGTGTTTCCTATCTTCAGTGCAGTGGGCAGCTGGGAGGAGGTGTTCTTATTCTCCATGGACTTTACAGTGTCCCAGAACTTTTTTGAGTTAGTGTTGCAGGAAGCAAATTTCTGCTTGAAAAAGCTAGCCTTGGCTTTTCTAACTGCCTGTGTATAACGGTTTCTAGCTTCCCTGAATAGCTGCATATCACGGGGGCTGTTCGATGCTAATGCAGAACGCCATAGGATGTTTTTGTGTTGGTTAAGGGCAGTCAGGTCTGGGGAGAACCAAGGGCTATATCTGTTCCTGGTTCTAAATTTCTTGAATGGGGCATGTTTATTTAAGATGGTTAGGAAGGCATTTTTTTTAAATATCCAGGCATCCTCTACTGACGGGATGAGATCAATATCCTTCCAGGATACCCCGGCCAGGTCGATTAGAAAGGCCTGCTCGCTGAAGTGTTTCGGGGAGCGTTTTACAGTGATGAGTGGAGGTCGTTTGACCGCTGACCCATTACGGATGCAGGCAATGAGGCAGTGATCGCTGAGATCTTGGTTGAAGACAGCAGAGGTGTATTTAGAGGGGAAGTTGGTTAGGATGATATCTATGAGGGTGCCCGTGTTTAAGGCTTTGGGGGGGGTACCTGGTAGGTTCATTGATAATTTTGAGTGAGATTGAGGGCATCAAGTTTAGATTGTAGGATGGCTGGGGTGTTAAGCATGTTCCAGTTTAGGTCGCCTAGCAGCACGAGCTCTGAAGATAGATGGGGGGGCAATCAGTTCACATATGGTGTCCAGAGCACAGCTGGGGGCAGAGGGTGGTCTATAGCAGGCGGCAACGGTGAGAGACTTGTTTTTAGAGAGGTGGAGTTTTAGAAGTAGAAGTTCAAATTGTTTGGGTACAGACCTGGATAGTAGGACAGAACTCTGCAGGCTATCTTTGCAGTAGATTGCAACACCGCCCCCTTTGGCCGTTCTATCTTGTCTGAAAATGTTGTAATTTGGAATTAAAATTTCAGAATTTTTGGTGGTCTTCCTAAACCAGGATTCAGACACAGCTAGAACATCCAGGTTGGCAGAGTGTGCTAAAGCAGTGAATAAAACAAATTTAGGGAGGAGGCTTCTAATGTTAACATGCATGAAACCAAGGCTATTACGGTTACAGAAGTCATCAAAAGAGAGCGCCTGGGGAATAGGAGTGGAGCTAGGCATTGCAGGGCCTGGATTCACCTCTACATCGCCATAGGAACATAGGAGGAGAAGAATAAGGGTACGGCTAAAAGCAATAAGAATTGGTCGTCTATAACGTCTGGAACAGAGAGTAAAAGGAGGTTTCTGGGGGCGATAAAATAGCATCAAGGTATAATGTACAGACAAAGGTATGGTAGGATGTGAATACAGTGGAGGTAAACCTAGGTATTGAGTGATGAAGAGAGAGATATTGTCTCTAGAAACATTGAAACCAGGAGATGTCATTGCATGTGTGGGTGGTGGAACTAATAAATTGGATAATGTATAGTGAGCAGGACTAGAGGCTCTACAGTGAAATAAGCCAATAAACACTAACCAGAACAGCAATGGACAAGACATATTGACATTAAGGAGAGGCATCCTTAGTCGAGTGATCAAAAGAGTCCAGAGAGTGGAGTGGTTGGTTTCGGGGTCAAGGCGATTTAGACAGCTAGCCAGGACATCGGTAGCAAGCTAGCATAGGAAGGGGGTCTGTTGTTAGCCACCTCTTGCGTTCCGTCAGTAGATTAGTGGGGTTCCGTGTGGTAGAGGGAATTAGTCCAAATCACACAACAACAAAAATAAAATAAAAACAATAGATATAGTTATAGAGGCTCAAGAATAAACATAATAATAATAATAAAAATAAATAAATTGTCCGATTGTCTATTCTGAGAGCTGCCGGTAAGACAGCTAACGGTTAGTATCTGGAGAACGAAGGACTAGGTAGCGTAGTTGTCAGCAAAAATCCATCTGGCACATACTAGGTTAGCTGGCTAGAAAGTTTATTCTACAAATATTCAGGTATCGTCTTGCGTGCTTTCTTTCCTTTGAGGTGTGGACTTGTTTGACAGAATGGACAAAGATGGTGAGTTTAGGTGTAATTGAAGAACTTGATGAGTAGACATGCTTCCCATATGGTCCCACATAGCAATATATACATGGTCTTGCATGTAGTTGATTTGATGGGGGTTGTTTCCATGTATGCACAACACACTATTCACTTTTTAGTGAGAGTGTAATCAAGTAGATTTGCACTTCTATATGGTTCATATTTCCATATGACTGACCTCCCCATGGCCATCTCCTTTCAGAGCTGGTGGAGCACTTCAGGACACATGAGACAGGACCCTGAGGTACCCTCTGCTGTAGCAGCAATCTGCACTCTCCTGGAATTCCTCAAAAGAGACCAAGTGAGATTTACTTAAAGACAAGACATTACTTTTCTACCCTCCTTCAATTGTTATACTGATGTGTAGTGAATCAAGAGGCAAATCTTTTGTCTGATGGTTACTGAATTCAAGATATTTTCCTCATCACTGCTTAAGGGTTGGCACTAGATTTGTCAATTATTAGCAAATAGACAAGTTGTGGTATTGATTGGTTGGGTGCTTTATGTCCCTGAGCAGGTGAGACCATCCTGGGCCTGAGAGAGAATCTGACTCAGACCATTGGGTGTCTGGAGGAGGCAGACTCCTCTGTGGCTGTCTCGTCTGGTGGCGAACTGTTCCTCCGCTTCATCAGCCTCACATCACTGGAACACCCTGTGAGTAGAGGGCTATCACCTATCCCTCTTGCTGCAACACCTAGGCTACTCTTATACACTCCGAGCTCACTTTACCGTGATTTGACATATATTCAATGGCGAGAGTACTTTGAGTTGTACAACGTACCATCATGATTTGAGATGTCATTCTCAGAAATGTTTTATTTGTCCCCCGAACAGGATCTCTCTCAATGCAAGAATCTATGGTAGAGAGAGGAGAGCTCTTTCTAAAGAAAATATCCCTTTCCAGGAGTAAAGTAGCGCAACTGTGCCATACCTTTTATCAAGGATGGAGCTGTAAGTATTTCTATAGAATTTTGTTTTTCGAATGAAGTCTCAAACCTGCTCCACTGGAACACATGGTGATTCTGCTTCTGACAAACACTGTTCTCTATTGCCATTCACAGAAAATACTGACACACTCCTCCCGGGTGGTTCTTAGGGTACTGGCGAGTGCAGCAGCCGACAAGAAACGTTTCATTGTCTACGTCACTGAGTCACAACCAGACTCTGCAGGGTGTGTGCTCAACCCAAACGCATGCATATGTATAATACCAAACTAAGCAAACCCTAGAGAGGAACTTGAAAGAATATTCACAAGTATACTTTTGTCTCTTTACAGACAAAAAAATGGCAGAGAAATTATGCAACCTAAACATTCCAGTCACAGTGGTTCTTTATGCTGCAGTGGGGTAAATATCAAAATCATTTCAGTTGAGTCATGAAATTATATAAATAAATCAGTTTGAGATCTCAGCTCAATCATACTATTTTTTTGAAGGACCTTAAAATTACTGTTAATACCCACTTTTGATTTATACAGGTAGTCTATATGAAGGATATATGCAGTCAGTGAAATCCATGTCTCTTGTTACAGTACTGAAAATAGTGTGTTTTGTTAAAGGTATACAATGGAAAAGGTGGATCTGGTGATTGTGGGTGCAGAGGGAGTGGTGGAAAGTGGTGGCATTATTAACAAGGTACCATGTATATTCTGAATTGGATTACACACCCATTAGACAATGTTATGTTTGTCCTTGGATGATACCAGTTACAACACATCATGGGTTACCCTGTGTTCTGCAACCCACTTGACAGATTGGCACCTATCAACTGGCTGTGTGTTCAAAGGCTCACAACAAGCCTTTCTACATTGTGGCAGAAAGTTTCAAATTTGTCAGACTCTTCCCTCTAAACCAGCAAGATGTCCCAGACCGATTTTAAGGTAATTGCACTACAATACGGTCATTAACATTCATCTTTAATTTACAATCTGTAGAAACTGAGAATAGAAAGGTTCAGAACTTTTGTCAAACATTCCAGCACAGTTAAAGTATATGGCAATTATAAAATCAAAACTGGATGGTTTTCAGAGATGGATGGGAAGAGTGAGGGTAGCTGAAGGGTGGGACTAAACAAATACACATTTAAAAAGATAACTAAATTTAAAATATAGTTTCCGTAAAGTGTAGTATGTAGACGGAACAAAAATATAAATGCGACAATTCCAATGATTGAGTTAAAGAAAATCAATCAATTGAAATAAATTAGGCCCTAATCTATGGATTTCACATGAATGGGCAAGGGTGCAGCCATGGGTGGGCCTGGGGAGCCAGGCAGAATGAGTTTTTCCCCACAAAAGGGCTTTATTACAGAAAGAACTACTCCGCAGTTTCATCAGCTGTTCGTGTGGCTGGTCTCAGACCATCCAGCAGGTGAAGAAGCCAGTTGTGGAGGTCCTGGGCTGGCGTGGTTACGCATGGCCTGCGGGTTGTGAGGCTTGGTTGGAAGTACTGCCAAATTCTGTAAAACGACAGAGGCAGCTTATAGTAGAGAAATTAACAATCAATTCTTTGGCATCAGCTCTGGTGGAAATTTCTGCAGGTCCGCATGACATTTTCAAGCTCCCTCAACTTGAGACTAGTGGCATTGTGACAACTGAATATTTGTCCTTTTGTCCCCAGGACAAGTTGCACCTGTGTAATGATCATGCTGTTTTAATCAGCTTTTTGACATGCCACATCTGTCAGGTGGATGGATTTTCTTGCACAACATTTGAGAAATAAGCACTTTGCATTTGGAAAATTTTGGGGATCTTTTATTTCAGCTCATGAAACATGGGACCAACACTTTAACATATTGCATTTATTTTTGTTCAGTGTAGAAGCTACGTATTGTTGTCCATTTTACTCTTATTAGGGGAGGTAGGATCAGAGTAAAATAAAACATTTCAAATCTATGGAGGATTGGAAGTGATGCAGACAATTACATTTATAGAACCCACAATCTACAATATTAAAGCTGTTCCACCCCTAAAAACTATTAAAGGTCATTGGGATGTAGATATTTTATGTGATAACTTGTGGTCTCACTTTGCTCTCTCAGTATAAAGCAAATACTCTGAAGGCAGTGGAAGATCTAGCACAAGAACACCCCATGATTGACTACACACTGCCATTGCTGATTACACTTCTATTCACAGACCTGGGGGTTTACACTCCTTCCACAGTCGGTGACGAACTTAAGCTGTACTTGTAAACCACCACTAGAATAGAATAAACACCAAATGGATTCATTTAATTCAGATATTAACAAGTCACCTTTCAATATGCATATCACTAACAACATTAAACCCATAGTGAGTCAAGACATAATACAATGATTTTATTATTAGTCTTGGATTTAAGGAGAAACTCACAAAAAGCTGGTGTTTTACTTTGTATTAACATTTTTCCCCTACTTGCTTTACTGGAGTTTGAAAAGGTTCTGCTGACCCATGGGAGAGTATATAAAACTACTGTACTAGTTAATTACAAATGAAAAGCAATCAATCTCAAGAGGACAAGGAAACACTTATGAACTGGATTTGGGTCATAAATTCATCCACATTTTAATTTGACTCTGAAAGTGAGCTCTGTATCTGTTGTGACCAATGTCACCCTCTGCTAACCCAGAATAAACATTGAACATAACTACCAATACAAAGTAGAATAGAATCTGTACAAAATTGTCCTCATTTGATAAAGTACAATACTAGAACAATAAATGCTCAACCAACTACTTCAAACTGGCAACAATAGCTCAGATCTCACACCAAGGCTTTTCTTATTCTGCATCTTACCCCAAAATGTAACAGTCTTAAATACATACAGTACGATTATATGCCATTACTTTTTCCATTAAATATGCATTGTGCATACTGTGACTGATTGGCACGGTAGGTGTTAAAACAAAAGTTATTTGTACAAGAAAATATACTCCCAAAAAAACATCTAGAGCAAGCTGAACAGTTGTCTAACAATTATCATTCCAAGCCCAGTGTTGTATTTAATGTGTGCACAACTTACTACAAAACCTCCTCCTGGCATAGTTTTAGGGCAGTGGGTTTGAATGCATAAATACTCTTCTTGATCAAAAATGTATAATACCCTCTTCAGTGCTATTGATATCAAAGTCTGAGGAGTCAATGCAAAGACAGTTCTCCTCGATTGGAAAAACATACATTGTACCATGGCCTGAAGTGCGAGAAGAGGAAAACAGACATGAGATTGGATAAGGAAAAGGCTTTTCAGAAGTTGTTTGATTTCCAACTTTGTAGTATGGTGCGGCTAATGGTTCAAGTGAATGATGACTCACTTTGGAGTTGGAAAAAAAGCATGTTTTACACAACTCTCCGCACCTCGAAAAATCTCTTCAGGTAGTAGATCTGTCCCAGGGTCATGGCTACCAATACAAGCGCTTCAAAGAAGGACCAAAGCACCACTCGGCTGTTTGTGTTGTCATTAACTAGAGGTGAGGGGGAGGGAGAGAAACATGACAATACTTAACTACTGCCACTGAACAATGCATTCACTAAACTGTCAAAATTGGGTGTTCTTTACATAAATGCTATTTGGTTTTGTTCATACGTTATTCATTTTCTATTAAAATAGCACATTGCTATGTTGAAGAAAGAAGTAACACAGAAGTGGTCTTACTTGCTCTGTGTATTCTCTCTCGGACCTCCATGTATTCCTGTTCGTGTTTTACTGCCGTCATGGCAACTGCTAGCTCATTAATCATCTCCTCCAGCTTGTTCTGGTGGGCTGTGAACAATAGCAGTACACCAAATATTACACAGTTAAGGAAACCAAGAAGCACATGCACAAGTAAAACTCAAATCAAGGTTTATTGTAGATGCTGGTTAAAGGGATGTAAGGACTTTCAAGCAATAAACTTGTGCAGGAAATGTTTGTACATCACACAATAAACACCGTCAGTAAACTGTGACATCCATGTCTCTGCCAATATCATGTGCATACCTATTGTGCAAAATTGTCCTTTTAACTAATCTTGACATTAACCTTCTACTTTGTCAGGTACATTTAAAAAATGTAAGTGGGTTTTCTACATAAAATAACTGCAGTAGCAAAATACTTGGATAAAACTAAAGGCACAGTATGAGCTGGTAGTGCTGTGCAAACTGCTGCATTGACTGGACACGTGTACATGGATTGGATACCAGATTTCTTATTGAAACTGACCAACTAATCATTTTGAAAGACTGAGGGAAAGAAAATATATATTGACCCAATTTGTTCACTTACTGCCCATAAGGCTGAGGAGGGCATACATTTCCAAAATCCATTCACCAGTCTCAAGTCATTGCTAGGCAACGGGTGAGGGTCCATGAAGCAAAAGACAAAACAGCACAACCCAGACAATTAATAAAACTGCACTATTTAAATTCCCTGTGTTTATTAAGTAATTAAGTATCTGGGGTAAGCAACACTACAAAGAATGAGGTCATTCTCTCCAAGAGCATTGAAGAATGACCATCTCTGACCTCATGCAATAGTGTTAACCTACCGTCCCAGGTGTCTCCACCACCTGATGGAGGGAAGGGGCAGGCAGAATGAGAAAAGGAGGAATATGATAGAACAGAAGGAATATAAAGGAAAACGGCAGGAGAAAATGAAAGTAGCACAGTGTTCCCCAGAACGTAAAAACATTGACGGTGAGATGATATTCCTAAAATCAGTCAGTGTAGCCATTGCTGCCTCGTCAACCTTAACCCCAGCCTACCTTCCGTCTCCATGCCGTCTCCCTTGGGGGCCTCTCCGATGTCAATGGTAAACATGACAATCTTGGGCGTCATGGTGGACATCTTATTGCTAAAGCAGAACTTGTATGTGCCATCCATATGGGCAGCCACAGAGTACTTTCCACTGGATTCTCTGTCTCCTTTATAAATCTGCTTCCCATCTGGACCCGTGATCTGCAAATGAAAAGTACCTGCTTAGTAGTTTATAATCTCCTGTTAAAGCTAACATTTTAGCATTTGTGGCACAAATCCCATTTAAGTCATGGTAGCGATATTAGCAGTTTTCGTGCATCATGTCCAAACATCCTTAAGTATCTAAAATTGATTCTGAAGCTCAACAAAGTCACTTATAGATCATTTGAACATGAACATCGTACACCCAAAATGCTAATACCGGCACAATATACTTGAATGGGGCTTCCGACTGGCGCGGCGGTCTAGGACACTGCAGTACCAGGTTCTAATCCCGGCTGCATCACATCCGGCCGTGATTGGGAGACCCATAGGGTGGCGCACAATCGGCCCCGCATAGTCCGGGTTTAGCCGGGGTAGACAGTCATCGTAAATAAGAATTTGTTCTTAACTGACTTGTCTAGTTAAATAAATGTTACATTCAAAAATGTATAAGTGGGATGATAGTAGGGCAAGGAAACCAATATATAATTTGGGTGAACTATCCCATTACTGTTAAGAATACAGGTCATTTAGTTATGCTTTGACTGGACACCAGAATTAAAGGCGCTACATGGTCAATTCAATATCTGCAATGGCCATGCAGCATTTATGGCGATATGTCCTCTGCAGAAGTCAGGGCATTCATACTTCTTGCGCTTCGTGGAGCAGGGCAGAACTGTTGTGAAGGAAGTTGTCGACGTGAGTTTGTGTTTAAACAGGACCTCCAGCACCAACATCAACCCTCAACCAATCATGTCAATGCGGAGCTGGGATAAGGAGCCCTCCGCATTTTTACAAAATTTGGGAGGCGCATGCCATGCACATGGCTCAAATTGGGCCCCTGCATGCCACTGGAGGCTTCGCAATTACGTCACACCCTCCACACTTGGATCCCCCGACCACATTTTAGGATCAAGCACAAATTGGCTCTTAGACAGAATGCTGCCCAAATCCACCAACAGAAATATATTAATTATAAATAGCAATAACATGCAATCATGCCTTGGCTCGGCTCATGTTATTTAAATGATAAGAACTATGTAAAACAGGATAGTAGCTACTTAGAAAGCTACTAACTATTATTATATGGTACAATTTCAGTGACGTTTGCAAGGTGACGCTGCTACCTAGGCGGTTTAACGTTAGTTGGCCAGCTCGCAAAAAAAAGTTAGCGATCAAAGATACTTAGCCACTAACATCCAGAGAGTTTTCTAATATTTCCTACATAGCTAGCTACATTTCCAAGCTATCTATTTACCCACCCAATTTAGCTAACAATACAATTGTCAGTATTCTGTACCGCAAGGTGTAGACTTCGCTACAAGTACATTATATGCCAAGACAAGACCAACTGTTAGCATTATTTTTAGCCACACGTACTAACTCATATTGCTAGCTAGTAAACGAGTAGGACGAGTTTAATGGCTTGCTAGCTAGCTAGGCTAACGTTAGCTAACTCAATTGCTCATATTTAGCAAGGCCCACATATTCCAAACCTAGCTAATTGAGCTGCTGCATGGACCGATTTCGCGCAAACAGATTTAGAAATATGTTGGGCACCTTAATGGGCTTACCTCCACATCGATGTCAAGGAAACCGCCTTCGGCCACCTCAAACATGAGGCCCATCTTGGTACCAGAGTTGACTCGTTCAAATAAACATTCTTCTGCATGAGCGTCTATGCTTACAAAATAACCTGACGCTGTTGCGGACAACATAGCTAAAATTATCATAAACTCAGAGAGGGTAAACATAACTGCTGTTGTTTTAAGCAACTATCTATGTGAAAAAGACGCTAAAGCGTACTAGTAGAGCGAGCCCTCGCAAACCACTGATTTGTGGAGGAGGAGTTAACACCACTGGTGACTAGTGGAACGCGGACCCGTTCTTCACACCTCAGTGAACGCATTTTACATGAAGATGGTGCCACATAAAGACGGGAAAACTGGCCGCGTCGACGTTTAAAAAACTATTGGATTTCCACTCCACACTAATACACTACACACTCAAATTGACCGGGGCCCTGGTGCAAGACCTGTTGTAGGCCGATGTATCATAATCTAGTACACCGGCGGATTATAATTTTGCTGCAGATGAAGAGTTCGCCTGCTGAAATTCCTTGTTCTGCGTTTGCGGCACACTAAATTTTCAGCACCATGGACAGCGCCACGATCAGCGCAAACTTTGAGTTAGCTACACTGTGCATTTTATTTGAAATGTTTAATTAATGAGTACATAATAATTTGAGTTTGCACACAGGGAAATCCATCCTCTTAGAAACATGGCTAAGAAACAAGTTTACACCATGAACATATGACCAAAGCATTATGATGGGAACTTTCTTCCCTTTTCTTCCCAAGTGCTTTTATAACAGTCATATTATAATAGAGCAACTCATCAAGTCCCCCTTTTTATTTTGCAACCATGAAGTATGTTGTCCAGCCTGCTAAGAGCAAAGCGCCTAAAAGCACTGTGTAACTGAAGAGAACAACTTTCAGAAGTTCTTTAAATGTCCGAAGGAAGCAGACAAACATTGGCTCCATCTCGTACAGGTATTCGATCACCCAATGAGTGATGTAGTTTGCAGGATCTGTCTGCTCTGCAATCCCAGGCCCTGAAAAGATTTCAAGGATTTTAATTTGGTCCCCCATTGGGTATACAGTAGAACCAATATCAGCAACTCATATGCATGGCTAAAAACTGCAAGAGTCAAACCATTACCTTATGCCTAATATATTTGTAAATTGCTCCACATGCTTTTGGTCTCACTCATCGCAAATTATCATACATTCACTTTAGACACATACAAGCAACAAGAAGTTGTCTGTATATCTTATTGGTAATTTCAACTACTGAAATATACCCCTTGATATTTGAAGAATACAGTAATGGCTTATAGCTTGTCAAAAAAAACAATAATTATTTGTAACGATACAAAATATTTTAGAGAACCAATAAGGAGAAGAGATGCTGTTTGTAAACACTGGAGTGGATGGTTCACCCACTCAGAAAGTAATTAAGCAACTTTATCGATTGAAATGATCTTCAAATGTATTTATTTTTAAATTTTCTCAGGGAATGTAATTCCTTTATAGATATCCTGTCTATCGTCCACATGCACATTTTACAGTGCACAAAAAGCACAAATTCCCTGCACTTGTAGACGATACAACTTCGATTATATAGGCCTATGAAAGGTTGTAGGCCTACAAAGGTCAAAATAATGTCTAAGGGGTCTCTCTATTCAATCTGTATCACTGAAGCGTTACATTGCGCAATATAAATGTTAAAGTAATTTCCGACAGATACAGCGTTTACATTGAATGCAACCTCCGCTGACGCTCGAACATTGACTAAATTTCAATCACGCTGTAACGCTGAACTTCCGCAATATGGATCGAATAGAGCTCTAAAACAAAATATAGCAATAGCCTAAACACATTTATTCAGAAGGAACTATTTAACGGATGGTGCACCAAAAACAGCAAAGCCCCGCTTCTTTCTCAGCTAGTCATTTTTGTTGTTGCTTTGATAACCAATATCATCTGTATTATTATAAAATTGTTTACTAAACTATACAGTTTATGCTTTTTTCAAATATCTGAAAGTTTATAACTGGACATGGATACAACCAATTAACTCATTGATCATATCGTTACAACGTTGTCAGTATTTATAAACGGCCTAAAAATGGGTTAGGCTACTTACCCAATCGGAAGCCCATTGGTAGCCTATTTGTAACTTCTTGGAAATCGCATCTGTTGCAGATGTCTCAGTGCACAGGTTTCGATGTGTTCAATTGTGTGTTATCATGCATTTAACAAACCGAAAAGAAAATGCCATACCACATATATCTTCATATGATATTTCACACTCAGTTCCTGACTCTTCGCTATAGGTTGAAGATAATATATTATTTTCGATCTGGACTGTGAGTTCACAAAAATCTCAGACTGCTGTCAGCCTTGTCAATACCCGTCCCCCACCGACTACAATACCCCGCTGAGTATAGCGCAGGGCACGGACAAACCATCGATCTAGCTAAGAGATCAAACCCAACTCCCCCGCACTTATCCTCTACCCGGAACACGGAGCAAATGGCCTCCAAATTCAATCAGCGTCCTGCGCTGTCAAATCATGGACCTTTATGGGGTAAGATATCCAGACAGCAGAGGGCGATTATCGGCTGATCGGGAGGCCTGTTATTGGGCTAATTTAATTGTTCCTTGAGAGCTGGACTGCTGAAGGCTGACTGGGCTCACAACCTTTCCGCTCCACTCCTTTCCTCCCTGCCTGCATCATTCTGTCCCATCTGAATTTTCTTCTACAGCATAAACAACTCATAAAGTAACAATACATGTAGCCTAATTAATCGTTATCAAGGATTTTAGATCCTACATGTTGAAGGTGGAGCAAGGAGGGGCTCCATAGTGTAATGGAGGTGCAGCCAAAGACTGCTGTGAATCTGACATTTGGTCACATTATAGAGTGGAAGGATAAATGTTTAAAATGGTCAGTGTTTTAGAGACCTGAGGTTAACTCTGGTTATAAAAGCAGTAATAAGCTGTCAATTACACATTTTATTTACAGGATTTTTTACACAAATACTGGAAAGGAGAGAGAATAGCCCTATACTGTACAACACAAGATATAGGCTGAAATCACTAATAAACAATAATAATAATACAAACAACTACATTTCAGCCTCTGTATAAATACAGTATTTTTTTTTTTACAAAGATCTTAGAACCTTTCATATGATTATGCCCCAAGTAAGAGGACATCTTCTTGGCTCCATACAGTGACCACAGCAGGTGACAATGGAGAACTACATTTAGCATGCTGTGAGAGTTGCAGAGGAAAGACATTGACAATTGAGGAGCTGACTTCTGCTGAGCTCAATCAGACTATGGACATAATATGGAATATGGACATAAAAAACAAGCGGCAAGGTCTTTTGTTCCAAATATTTGTTGGGTCCAGCAGTGCATCTGTTCTCCCAGAGGGGGCAGACAGCAGGCTCAGGAGGCCTGAGCCTCAGGACGGTCCATTAGGGATTTGATCCAGCTCGTACCATTGATGAGCTTGGTGGTGGCAATGATGTATTCTGTGCCACCATCCTCCATCTGAGACAGGAAGCGCAGGGCAGCGATTTCCGCGTACGTCACCCCTCCCAGAAAGAACACCAGTGTGGTCCTGTTCTCCCCCTGCTGGCCTGTGGGTGGGGAAAGCACAGTCAAACAGAGTGGAGATCAAAGGGTGCACCATTCTCAGATGGTGTCTCAGGGGAGTTGGGATATGGAAAAAAAAAATACATTTCCATTTCACACATACGTAATACACACTTGTACATGTATGAAACAGGACAAATATAGGCACCCACCAAATTATCATTACTATTACTTAGCAGAATATGTTTGTTTTGACCCAGATCCGTGGGCTCACGAGTGGCGCAGAGGTCTAAGGCACTGCATCTACATTCCCTGGTTCTATTCCAGGCTGTATCACATCCGGCCGTGATTGGGCGGCGCACAATTGTCCCAGCATCGTCCGGGTTTGGCCAGGGTAGGCCGTCATTGTAAATAAGAATTTGTTCTTAATTGACTTGCCTAGTTAAATAAAAGCCAACATTTAAAAAAAAAAAGTCCCCACCTACACACTATTCTCTCAAATCGCAAACAAACTCCACCCTCCTACTGCTACAGTTGACTTTCAACATGTCAATAAGATGTCGAAACTGACCCTGGAGTCAGTAACCCACAGTTATAATGCTTAAGATGAGAGGGATATTCCACACCCTGATAACCAGTGCCTTTTCCCCTCCTCTTTCATAAACAAATACATGTACACAAACAATTACCCAGACAGACACACACTTAATGGTAAGGTCCAGTTTGGTTCACTGTGTACAATAAATCAACTGCTGCTCTAAGACATCTGACAGGACAGAGAAAAAGCCTGTTCTTATCTACAGCCAGCAGATCACCACACCGGTGATCATTCACCCTGCCTGTCAATAGCTCAGCTTGTTGAGCAAGAGAGCAACTGGCTGCCTTGGTCTCCTGCAGTCCTTACGTTTCTTATGGAGACCAGCAGGCAGCTGTTGTCTCTCCTCAAAGTGTGGACCAGGGAGCATCTTCAGAACCTCCTCGATGCTGCGCCAGCCGGGCCTGGCCAACACCTGGGTCAGACGGATGCTAAGAGGAGCATAGCCACTGTACACATAGGAGATGTCGTTGGGGTTCTGGATGAAGATGACACACACAAGCTGGGTATCAGAACAGACAATACTACATACACATCCCACTCTCACAGTCAGAGGAAAAACTACGCATGTGACTTTTGGGAACGTTGTTTTACAAAGACATTTTTTTCTCTCAACTTTCTTAATGACAAAAACAACTCACCTCCATTATTGTGCAATTACTAAGGAATTACTATATTACTAACGTGTCACTAGAATAATTACAGTGTTGTTACACCGGTGTCCCAGACTGCATTATGTCTCTCTCATGGGATTCATTCACCTGTTCATTGGCATCCTCCATCCAGAGTTTGAGCGTCTTCCTGATGGTGGGGTAGTTATTCCTGGTGCTTGTCTGGGGCTTCAGAAGACCAGTCTTCTCCAGGTTGTTGAGGGTAAGCATGTGTTCATATCCATAAGTCTGGAGAAAAACAGCACAGGTCAATCATGTTGCCACAGTAGCATTCATCACATCTTCAAAATGACCATCACTCGTTTAAAACCACTGACTTATTGTAATGTAATCAGAAAAAAATGCACCTGCAGAATCTCCCTCTTGTAGTAGTCCAACAACTTCTGCTTGAGGCCATTGTTGCAGACCGACTGCATACAGACCAGCCGCAGGATTTTGATTAGGGGATCCTTCTGGGCGATGCAGTCCTCTATGTATGTGTTAACCTGTGGAATGGGAAATGGGGGATGTTGATTAGCAAGACTAGAAATTAGTGCGCACCCACACTGAAACACACACAGCCCAAAAATATATTTATTTAGTGAAGGCAGCTTTCAGGGTCGACCCTAGCTTTTTGGGGGCCCTAGGCAAGAATTGGTTTTGGGGCCCCCCACCTCGCTGGTAAAACATTTAAGTGAGCCCCCTCTACGCCCATGGTTTTAAAGCACATTTTGTGAAATTGTACACATTTTGCCATGAGTCAGAGAGAAAATGTTACTGGTTTTAAAGCAAGTTTCCTATAATTCTACAAAGTTTGCCATGGGGTGGAGAGAAAATGTTGCAGTTTTTAAAACATGGCATAACTGAACATACCATAACTGACTTATGCCATGTTCATATGATATCTGAGTGAGAGTGACTAACAAAATCATGACTGGTCAGTAATCATTCGGCCACGAATACTACAAGGTGTAAATAGCCTCTCAAACAAACTCCGCCCTCATTCTGCTACAACAGGCGTGTTTATTGTCAGTCTTCCATTATCACCTTTCTAGAACAAAGACATGGCAGACATGTAAGATCAAGTCAACTGTCTAATACCCAAACTCAGTTCTAATAACATTGCATGGTGTGAAAGGCATCTCAACAAATTATTTATCTTCATGTCAATAAGATGTCCAAACTGACCCTAGAGTCAGTAACCCACACTGATCGTCACATTGAGACATTAGAAGAGAAGAACTGGTGATGCACTACTACATTTCAACATTCCACCTTGTGTATTCTACTATTCTAACTCTCAACAGTAAGTTGAGACCCTGACTGAGTTCCTAAAGAAATGTATATTTTGTTTGCGCCCCCCCAGCAGCAGCTTACAATATTAGAGCTAACCACATGTCCATCAAGCACTGAAAACATTGTGTACCTACCTTGTCTGTATCGACTCCAGTCATAAACTCCTGCTCCACTGTCAGGTTATCAAAGAAGGCCTCAGACGCTGTATCAGAGAGAGAGAATATCCATTTACCTCTGTTACAGAGTATCAACAGCAGTCTTACTCTAAACTGTATGCCACACATATATGACATACTGATATACTCTACCACATTCAATTCTATCAAGATCGGATTATACTGTAGGTATATCTTGTATCAGGAAGAAAGACAGATAGAATGGAGGGGTGTTAGTTGGACATGAAAGGAGAAGGAGTAAAGGTTGTTTTTCTCACTGGTGATGTCCTTGATGAGCTCAGCTATGGAGGTGTGATTGGCCAGCGAGCTCCGTGCTGCCTGCATGTGGGGCAGCTGGGACACAAACTGCTTTATCTCGCCCACTGTTTTGGCACTGTGCCGCTCCTGCAAAACAAATTCAATTAAATAACATTAAAACACTGGGGGAAAAGTTGACAGGTCAGTCGTAGACAGTTTAAAAATCACACATTACCATGAGTCAGATACTGGATGCTGGAGGTTTGAAACAAGGAAAATGTATGATAGATTTGAACAAGGACTGTGTAGCGTAACATACGGATGATGTGAAATGTGAGAACCGTTTGAGATGACTACAATCACGTAGGAAATTACAACGACAAAAAAAATCTACCCCTCAACTACACAATAAACAGACAATAAGCTCAAAGCAAAGATGTTGGGATGATTTCAGATGAAACATATCGTAGACTGCTGCCATGTAGGCATAACAGTAGTAAGAAAAGGGCTTGTTGGCTGGAGAACAGCTGATGCTCTCACTGATACAATCATCAAACTAGAGAACATAAACTTGGATTAGGAACAGGTTTGGGCAGGACAGAAATGTAAGAATCCATCAACACCCACCGGTGTGGGATGTCAGCCTAATTATCACATGCAAAGCATCCAGTGACAGTTATGATGCCAAAAAGTCTCTTGCTGACAGAAATGTAGGCCTGTAGGGAGATGACCTAAACACAGTAGAAAACAGCTTTTTTTGTTGCTCTTATCTGACATTCTTGTGTCATAAAAATGTTGTTTTACGGTCTTAGTCGATAACTGTCAGCTGGCTTTACTTTTTACCACTGGAAATCCACCTTCTGAAAAGTCTACCTGGCACATCGAAGGTGATTAATAAGAACACAAATGGATTTGATTAGAGAAATCGGTAGCCAATGTAATTACATTTACATAAGAGTAGTTTAGCAGATGCTCTTATCCAAAGCGACTTAAATGAGTTTTAGAAAAGAGTTGTAATTTTCAGCCTGTACCTGATGAGCTCAACAGTACTGAATGGGCTTGGGCTGGACCAGAATTTCTCTGAATTGAGTCGGGTCCGAATCATGTAACAAACAAAAAAAGACCTTGCGTATCGGTTCGACTACTAGTGCACCTTGGACTCCACTACTACGTTCTCTAAATCTCTCTTCTTCTCAGCAGCGAGCAGGCACAGGCACCAACATTGTGTATGCTGTGTGATGACATGATGAATGATTAATTGATTGAGATATACTGAAGTAATTTACATTAAGACAGCTAAAAAATGACACGCTCTCACAGCTCGATAGTGGATATTTTATACCAGGCTACTATAGCCTAATAGGACTAATAATAATAATAATAATAATAATACTTAGTAGGCTATTACAATGATATTCATAATAATTGTAATACTAATAATAAGAATAAGAAGACGATCAAGAAGAGGAACAACAAGGAGGGTAGGAGCAGGTGCCAAACAGGTGTCAGTTGAATTACATTTGTTACCGTTTGGAACAGTGTAAACAACACTAAAAACACATTAAGAAATCCCAGAGTCTGTTCTAACAAAAACTAGTTTTAAAGCCTTTATTATGTATTGCAAAAATTCTAAAAACCGATGCATTTGTGAGATGCGATTGCTTTAGTCGACATGTTGTGGAGCTCACGGAATCAGTTTTTACTCAAAGACAGGAAACAGCAGCAGGATCTGTCTAATTTCTGAAGCTATGTGGATGTTTTATAAAGCCTGTCACATTTAACAGTTGTATTATTATTGATCGTAAAGGTGAATTTTTTTGTGACCAACATTTTTATCAGTTTGGTTATTTTTATTTTTCAGAGGGGGGTTACAAGTACAAAAACAATAAAATAAATGCCTACAAAGATAACCCAAACCCATTCCCGCCACACCCGGAAACCATGCTTCCCACTCCACCGAATAACACTAATGTTAGAACTTCCAATAGTAACTGTATCCACTCCTTAAAATGGATGAGAGTGAAGTGGTTGCAATCTTAAAGGAAACAATCAGTACGAGAATGCCATTTTGATTCCCAGTTACAGTTAAAGTCAGAAGTTTACATACACCTTAGCCAAATACATTTAAACTCAGTTTTACAATTCCTGACATTTAATCCTAGTAAAAATGTATTTTCTTAGGTCAGTTAGGATCACCACTTCATTTTAAGAATGTGAAATGTCAGAATAATAGTAGAGAGAATGATTTATGTAAGCTTTTATTTCTTTCATCACATTCCCAGTGGTCAGAAGTTAACATACACTCAATTAGTATTTGGTAGCATTGCCTTTAAATTGTTTAACTTGGGTCAAACGTTTTGGGTAGCTTTCCACAAGCTTGCTTTTTCAGTTCTGCCCACACATTTTCTATGGGATTGAGGTCAGGGCTTTGTGATGGCCACTCCAATACCTTGACTTTGTTATCCATAAGCCATTTTGACACAACTTTGGAAGTATGCTTGGGGTCAATGTCCATTTGGAAGACCCATTTGCGACCAAGCTTTAACTTCCTGACTGATTCTTTTATTTATTTATTTTATTTCACCTTTATTTAACCAGGTAGGCTAGTTGAGAACAAGTTCTCATTTGCAACTGCGACCTGGCCAAGATAAAGCTTAGCAGTGTGAACAGACAACACAGAGTTACACATGGAGTAAACAATTAACAAGTCAATAACACCGTAGAAAAAAAGGGGAGTCTATATACATTGTGTGCAAAAGGCATGAGGTAGGCGAATAATTATTAATGTCTTGAGATGTTGCATCAATATATCAAAATAATTTTTGCGCCTCATGAAGCCATCTATTTTGTGAAGTGCACCAGTCCCTCCTGCAGCAAAGCATCCCCACAACATGATGTTGCCACCACCGTGCTTCACAGTTGGGATGGTGTTCTTTGGCTTGTAAGCCTCCCCCTTTTTCCTCCAAATATAACGATGGTCAATATGGCCAAACAGTTCTATTTTTGTTTCATCAGACCAGAGGACATTTCTTCAAAAAGTATGATCTTTGTCCCAATGTGCATTTGCAAACTGTAGTCTGGCTTTTTTATGGTGGTTTTGGAGCAGTGAGTTCTTCCTTGCTAAGCAGCCTTTCAGGTTATGGTGATCTAGGACTCATTTTACTGTGTATATAGATACTTTTGTACCGGTTTCCTCCAGCATCTTCACAAGGTCCTTTGCTTTTATTCTGGGATTGATTTACACTTTTCGCACCAAAGTACGTTCATTTCTAGGAGACAGAACGAGTCTCCTTCCTGAGCAGTATGATGGCTGCGTGGTCCCATGGTGTTTGTACTTGCGTACTATTGTTTGTACAGATGAACGTGGTAACGTCAGGCGTTTGGAAATTGCTCCCTAGGATGAGTTCTTGGTTGATTTCTTTTCATTTTCCCATGATGTCATTTTCCAAGCTGTTTAAAGGCACAGTCAACTTCGTGTATGTAAACTTCTGACCCACTGGAATTGTGATACAGTGAACAATAAGTGAAATAATCTGTCTGTAAACAATTGTTAGAAAAATTACTTGTGTCATGCACAAAGTAGATGTCCTAACAGACTTTCCAAATCTATAGTTTTTTAACAAGAAACTTGTGGAGTGGTTGAAAAATACATTTTAATGACTGCAACCTAAGTGGATGTAAACTTCTGACTTCAACTGTACATTGTTTTATCAATTTTGCACCAAATATAAATTGTGTGAGCAATAATAGGCCCAAAGCGTAGTTTACATTGTTTAAGTTATATATTAGAGAAGACCACCTCTTCCAGACACCATATTTCTCTATATATTCAGCCCGGGGGCAGAAGAATCTTGTCTAAACCAATTTAGGACGGGGCAAAAAGCTAGTGGCTGGAAATACAATTTGAAGTTTGGTATGGAATCTTCCCACGTCTTTCCCTCTTGTAAATGTGTTAATTTTATCCGGCATCTTTTACCCTGCCATATACATTTTATAACCACACTATGAATTTTATCCCAATAGCCAAAAGAGGGAGCGCCATGGGAAGCATTGAACTACAGAAATTCAGCCATGGCAATATATTAATTTTGACAAAAGATATTCTACTGGTTAAAGCAACTGGAATATTATTCCATCTACTGAGGTCGGATTTAATTGATTTGAGCGCTCTGTTAAAGTTTCTACCAATGGTTTAAATTAAAGAAGGAGATATTCCCAAATATTTAAAATGGGAAACGATTGGATTCTATAAGTAGAGATGGAGTCCTCCATCGGGGTCTTGAGAGGCAGTAGGGCTGATTTGGTTAGATTTATTTTACAATTTGAGATGGAGCTGAATTTATCTATGACCTTCAATGCATTTCGATGCGATTGAGATACATTGTCTAGATATCGTAAAATATCTTCTGTGTATAATGAGATGAAGTGATCAGTAGATTTTAGAGATTGATGAATTGCCTGGGCCAGAGGTTCCATGGATAATAAGAATAGCAGTGGTGGAATTCAATCCCCTTGTCTGCGGCTTCTATTGATTCTGAACGGAGCAGATTAGATATTGCCTGTTATAACTATGGCTGAGGGATTGGCATATAGTATTTTAATCATATTAATTTAATTGGAGCCAATTCCCATATGTTCCAAGAAATAAACCCCTCGCCTTTCTAAGACAAGGACTCGTCTCTTCACTCCGCTGCCGCTCGCCTCCGCCGCATTGTTCTCAACATCACTTTAAATCAACATATTTTCAAAAACCGATGGCTTTTTTTCGGGTTCATAAAATGTCTGATGTTGGACGGGGCCTGGGCTCGGGCTTCAGCTCACCGGGCTTGGCTCAAATTGTTAAGTTGATGACAACTCTAACTTATGTGGTCTGGCATTAGGACTTATCTGAGTGGTTTTCAACAGTCGGTCTGCCCTGTCTGTGTCTGTGAGTGTGTGTTGGGATGAGGCCAACCTCAAATGCAGCGGAGATGATCTTGGCCTTCTTGCTCAGTGCAGCCCCTACGCCATTGAAGTTTTTGTCCCGTATCTCAGCATACAGCTCCTCTGCTGAGTTGAGCTGCATCTTCTTGGGCTCCGTGGGCAGGTCTTTACCCGCCTCACCCTGCTTCTTTTGGGCAGAAAACTTCTCAGGAGGCAACTTCACATAACCTGTTTGCAGACACATGCACACAGAATAGACAAACATGCAGACAAAGGTCACAAAACCACATACACAAATCGACAGAAACCTCTCAAGATGTCTGTATTTGAATCTATATGGCATTGAATATGTCTGTATTTAGCTTATTATTGATTTTTCATGCATTAACAGAGGCCCATTCTCACCGTTGGTAATTCCATAGACTTCGTCAATGAGGCCCTCGTATGTGAGCTGTGTGGCCAAAGGGGTGAGCAGGTCTACATTGCGGTCCAGCAGCAGCAGTGAGTCAAACACAGGTAGGATCTGAGTCTGGCTGCCAGCAAACTCCCTTTTCATCCTAAGCATCATGTTAGCTACATGCTTCACAGGAAAAAGACACTAGTTTAATTTCCAACACAATGCATTTATCCAAGAGTTGACTGTTTGTTTTAAAACAAAATGTGGACATTTAAACTCCAAATGAACCCTTTCCAATACTCACCCGTGCACACTCCCCTTTCCCAAATATCTGGGGGATGGTCCCATACAGAGCCTGGAGAGTCATAAGGCCCTTGGCAGTGTGGTACAGACTTGTCTGGTCACTTTCCAGATAGCACTCCTAAAGGAGCCAGGCGGGGCACATGAATGGGTAATTACACCGTACAATACAAAATATAGCTTTGTACCTGATCCTTACTGGGCATATGCATACACTGGGACGTGTGTAGTGTCTATGTGCATGTCCCTGTCCTAACCTACCCTGAATGCCCCCTCGGACTCCATGGAGAGCAGGTCTCCATCATAGGGGATGAGGTCTAGGATGTACTCGTCTATGTTGATAAACGAGCCCAGGACCCCCTGCTCTTTCAGCCGCTGCTCACAGAGCATGCTCCGCCGTGGCACAAACAAAATGTGGAAATCACGTGGGGAATGCATCTTATCCTCACTGCAGGAACACAAGAGATACGCTATATGAGGGTAAGCAAACCACATTCACATCCACCCATATGCAATACTGGCTGCAGCATTACTTCAAAATCAATACAAGTGTTTAGTGCCAGTGAGATACTGACCTGATTACATTTTCAGCTATAATATCCATCAGCTCAAGCCTGGGACGGACAAAGAAGATGATATTTTTCACGTCAGCAGCAGGGAGACGCCCCCCTTTGAGGGTGAACATCTTCTCCACCTCATGTTCCTGGAGGATATAAAGAAGACACAGATCTGTCAACAACCAGTTTGGCATTTTGCTCTTGCTGTAATGTGAACCTTCTAAAGCCTATGCAAACACAAGCATTCATTGTTGCTTTTCTGTCAGGCCCCCTTATAAAAGTGTTACTGTAGGTCTACAGTACACACAGAAGTACACATTTTAGTCAGTCTTACCTTCAACAATGAATATTGTGCTATCAATCCAAAGGGTCCAGTCAGGTATTCATCCCATACAATAGCCTATGGACAGTCAACAACCATTTTTGAAACATAAACACAATTTGAGGTCCAACGTTGACACTTGAATCCACTGCATCTAACTGCTAGCTAGCTAATGTTACTAACTATGTGGATTACTATGTACCACAACAACCCCATCATTGTTTATGTGGATGATAGCTTAGCATGCTAGCTAGTGTTGAACAGAAACATTCAGATTAAAACAAGGTAAATGAGTTTGTAATTTCTAAACGTTTAATCCAGACGTTTTACCTTGCTTCCTCCACATTTGTCCAAAAACTCACGGAGCTCCTTCCGCGCTGCTTCCCTCAAAATGTTTAAATTTACTCTTCCATATGATAAGTGCGCAGACATTTTTGCACCGACTGTGTAGGGAGTGTCAGGTGACTTCTAGTGGTAAAGTGTGTGTGTGTGTGCACCATGTGACCTACAAGAGGTCGTCTCTGAGCTGTAATAAATATTCTGTCCAATAGATGGCCTTATATATACACAATGAATCCTCAGTTATACCGCAACTGTAAAATCAGATGCGGTGAAAGGCATTTAGAGACGGGCAAACCATTTAACATGCACACATCAATTTAAGACCAAAAATCGAGGATAAAGTGTGGCAATAGTATAACGATGTGCCTCGACAAAATGTTGTTGATGACCATGGCCAGTTGATTTAGCATATAAAACACAGACATGTAACTAATGTGGCCTTTTGATGGAGGGAAAACAAAAACTTCATATGTTACCCCGATCTGCAGGCTGATTGAGCATCCATGACAATAAGGTTGACGTCTAGGCTATTAGACCGTTTAACTGAAAGTGTTTACTTTCATTGGGCCAGTGTAGCCAATCAATTAAATAGTAAGTTGAAATTTAGAAACACGAAACGAAGACTAATTTAAAGTATAACCAGGTAAGAGTCCACTACTTGAGCATCAATGATAGCCTACATGGATGCAGGGGTCTCCTTCCCAGGGTACCAAGGGCTTACCACTGAGGAGAGGAGCCCACGCAGGGCGTATAGTGTGGAGATTGGTCCTGGCGACTGTGTTATAGGAATTGAGAAGCACCCCTTGACAAAAAAAATGGCTTGTGACAGGCGTTGCATGCGCAATGAACGGTTTGCGGTTGATTCCAGTACAGTATAAAATTAGTCCGCATCATTCCCTGACATCTTCCTTCAATAGAGGGCTGAAATCTCAGGTAGGCTTGCTACGGTTTTCTAAAGGTCTGCATCTATTGTAAGCAATAGGCTACATTTCACGTATTGCAGTTCAGGGTGCATCAATTAAAGATTTTTTTTGTAAAATGCAGTTACATGAATAAAATAACATTATGTATACATATGAGGACTGGCTGGTTCTAAATCACAGATTCTCCATCACTTATGATGAAAAATGTATAGAGCGCTGGGCTTCAGTTTATTTGAATAATCTCATTGAAAATGTATTTGAAATAGAAAAGTATCGAATTGTATCACATAGACCTATGGTATGCAATATGATGCTATCTGTATAAAAATTACCCGATGGATCAGAGTTTTATCTAGATTTTTGAAAACGTTCCCGAAGACGAGGTTGAGTGAATAGATTGCGTTTTATTTCGTAGCTGTAACAAATGCTTTTACTGAGGGAAATTACTTGACCACCAATAGAATGCTATTTCATAGAGCCTACTAAACAGTAAGCTTTACTGACGTCATTTTATGTTTAGCATATGCCACTTCAATAAAACTGATATTACAGTCTGTCTGTTGTAAAATACATAGGCTAATGATTACTTGCCATATTTACATTTATTATCCACTTCATTCATGAATAATGTGGTCCATTAATAACCACTGATGGTGGTAAAGCTTCCTGTAGCCTCCATTCCTCCATCAATGTCTACACACCCCTGTGCAGTAAGTGCCTCTTTACAATGAGACTGGTGGCAGACTACAATTCATTCTCTCAGGTCTGGATGCTTCCTTGTTGCAGTTGGGTTGTGGGAGAAGAGCCCTGGTATGTTATTTGGGAGATACTGTGGTTGCAGTAAGCTTCCTCACATCTTATCCCTGGGCGTTGCTGCAGGATTTGAGAGAATCACATCAGTACTTGATGTGCCACCGCTCCAGACCTGACTAAAATCATGGAGATTGATTTTAAGGCTCATGCTTTCCTGATGGTTGCACCATTGTTAGTCAGCTGATGTTTGGTATGTGCTGTTTTAACCTCCTCCCCAGAGCATATTGAGAACGGGGTTGGGTGGCCAGAGTTATCTGAACCACAACTGTATTGAGGTTAAAACCAATCTAAGGGAAACACTGACTATACTGAGAGACCTTGAAATTATGGTAGTACTCCCAATACCACCATCCCCAACTCTTGCCAAAGTCTTGAAGCACGGGGATTACATGGAGGAGGGGAGATAAGACTGAATGGACTGCTTGTGATATCTGCAATTGCCTCCTCATATATGAGCAACCACCCAATTGCGCCCCCCCCCCCCTCTGCTTCTCTCACTACCACACTCTATGTGCATAAGCTGCTGCAGAGAAAGAGAATGGAATGTGGAGAGAGGAGTAAAAATGTCTGTGAAGAAAGAGGGGGATTAAGGAGGGGTGATTAGCTTCACACCATATATATATATGTATATATATATATATACAGTGACAATAAAAAGTATGTGAACCCTTTGGAATTACCTGGATTTTTGCATGAATTGGTCATCAAATTTCATCTGATCTTCATGTAAGTCACAGCAATAGACAAACCTAGTGTGCTTAAACTAATAACACACAAATGATTATTTTCTTCTCTATATTGAATACATAATTTAAACATTCAGTGTTGGTTGGAAAAAGTATGTGAACCCCTAGGCTAATGACTTCTCCAAAAGCTAATTGGAGTCAGGAGTCAACTAACCTGGAGTCCAATCAATGAGACGAGATTGGAGATGTTGGTTAGAGCTGCCTTGCCCTATAAAACACACTCACAACATTTGAGTTTGCTATTCACTAGAAGCATTGCCTGATGTGAACCGTGCCCTCGAACGAAAGAGATCTCAGAAGACCTAAGATTAGGAATTGTTGACTTGCATAAAGCTGGAAAGGGTTAGAAAATTATCTTTAAAAGCCTTGATGTCAATCAGTCCATGGTAAGACAAATTGTCTATAAATGGAGGAAGTTCAGCACTGTTGCTACTCTCCCTAGGAGTGGCCGTCCTGCAAAGATGACTGCAAGAGCACAGTGCAGAATGTTCAATGAGGTTACGAAGAATCCTAGAGTGTCAGCTAAAGACTAACATAAATCTCTGGAACATGCTAACATCTCTGTTGACGAGTCTACAATACATAAAACACTAAACAAGAATGGTGTTCAAGGGAGGACCCCACGGAAGAAGCCACCACTGTCCAAAAAAACCATTGCTGCTTGTCTGAAGCTTGCAAAAAGGCTCACTGATGCTCCACAGCGCTACTGGTAAAATATTCTGTGGACAGGTGAAACTACAGTTGAGTTGTTTGGAAGGAACACACAACACTATGTGTGGAGAAAAAAAGGCACAGCACACCAACATCAAAACCTCCTCCCAACTGTCAAGTATGGTGGAGGGAGCATCATGGTTTGGGGCTGCTTTGCTGCCTCAGGGCCTGGACAGCTTGCTATCATCGACGGAAAAATTCCCAAGTTTAACAAGACATTTGTCAGGAGAATGTTAGGCTATCTGTCCGCAAATTGAAGCGCAACAGAAGTTGGGTGATGTAACAGGACAATGACCCAAAACACAGAAGTAAATCAACAACAGAATGGCTTCAACAGAAGAAAATATGCCTTTGGAGTAGCTCAGTCAGAGTCCTGAACTCAACCCGATTCAGATGCTGTGGCATGACCTCAAGAGAGCAGTTCACACCAGACATCCCAAGAATATTGCTGAACTCATACAGTTTTGTAAAGAGGAATGATCCAAAATTCCTCCTTACCGTTGTGCATGTCTGATCCACAACTACAGAAAACATTTGGTTGAGGTTATTGCTGCCAAAGGAGGGTGAACCAGTTATTAAATCCAAGGGTTCACATACTTTTCCCACCCTGCACTGTGAATGTTTACACGGTGTGTTCAATAAAGACATGACAACATATAATTGCTTGTCTGTTATTAGTTTAAGCAGACTGTGTTTGTCTATTGTTGTGACCAAGATGAAGATCAGATCAAATTTTATGACCAATTTATGCAGAAATCCAAGTATTTCCAAAAGGTTCACATACTTTGTCTTGCCACTGTATATGTATATATACAGTTGAAGTCGGAAGTTTACATACACCTTAGCCAAATACATTTAAACTCGGTTTTTCACAATTCCTGACATTTAATCATAGAAAGAAATTCCCTGTCTTAGGTCAGTTAGGATCACCACTTCATTTTAAGAATGTGAAATGTCACAATAATAGTAGAGAGAATGATTTATTTCAGCTTTTATTTCTTTCATCACATTCCCAGTGGGTCAGAAGTTTACATACACTCAATTAGTATTCGGTAGCATTGCTTTTAAATTGTTTAACTTGGGTTAAATGTTTCGGGTAGCTTTCCCCAACTTCCCACAATAAGTTGGGTGAATTTTGGGCCATTCCTCCTGACAGAGCTGGTGTAACTGAGTCAGGTTTGTAGGCCTCCTTGCTCGCATATGCTTTTTCAGTTCTGCACACAAATTTTCTATAGGATTGAGGTCAGGGCTTTGTGATGGCCACTCCAATACCTTGACTTTGTTGTCCTTAAGCCATTTCCATCCTCATGATGCCATCTATTTTGTGAAGTGCACCAGTCCCTCCTGCAGAAAAGCACCCCCACAACATGATGCAGCCACCCCTGTGCTTCACGGTTGGGATGGTGGTTTTTGTCTTGCAAGCCTCCACGTTTTTTCTCCAAACAAAACTATGATCATTATTGCCAAACAGTTCTATTTTTGTTTCATCAAACCAGAGGACATTTCTCCAAAAAGTATGATATTTGTCCCGATGTGCATTTGCAAACTGTAGTCTGGCTTTTTTACGGCGGTTTTGGAGCAGTGGCTTCTTCCTTGCTGAGCGGCCTTTAAGGTTATGTCGATATAGGACCCATTTTACTGTGGATATAGATACTTTTGTACCTGTTGTGGCAGGTACTACGTGTCTCCTTCCTGAGCTGTATGACGGCTGCATGGTCCCATGGTGTTTATACTTGCATACTATTGTTTGTACAGATGAACGTGGTACCTTCACTGCGTTTGGAAATGGCTCCCAAGGATGAAACAGACTTGTGGAGGTCTACAATTTTTTTCTGAGGTCTTGGCTGATTTCTTTTGATTTTGATGTCCCATGATGTCAAGCAAAGAGGCACTGAGTTTGAAGGTAGGCCTTGAAATACATCCACAGGTACACCTCCACCTCCAACCTCGATGTCAATTAGCCTGTCAGAAGCTTCTAAAGCCATGACATAATTTTCTGGAATTTTCCAAGCTGTTTAAAGGCACAGTCAACTTAGTGTATGTAAACTTCTGACCCACTGGAATTATGATACAGTGAATTATAAGTGAAATAATCTGTCTGTAAACAATTGTTGGAAAAATTACTTGTCATGCACAAAGTAGATGTCCTAACCGATTTGCCAAAACTACAGTTTGTTAACAAGAAATTTGTGGAGTGGTTGAGTTTTAATGACTGCGACCTAAGTGTATGTAAACTTCCGACTTCAACTGTATGTATATATACAGAGAGAAGAGGGGTGGTCATGGAAGAGGTAGAAAAACAAATAGAGGAAAGAGCCAGATAAGTGCTCTGCAAGCGAACTGCATAATTTAAAGCTGGCAGATACAAGGCAGATGTACCAAAATCCACCCCCTAGGCACAGTTCAACATCTAGTTTTGATTTACATTTGGTTAAGTTGTCAACTAAAGTGACTTCCACGTGAAACCAACAAAACAATTCACCATATCTCATTGGATTTAGGTAAAAAGTTGGGTTTAAAAAATGAAATTACTTTTTTCAAATCCAATCAGTTTGCCATGTTGATTCAATGTCATCACATTGACTTTTTTGGTTGAAATGACATGAAAACAACGTTGATACAACCCATTTTTGCCCAGGGGGCAGTATCTTTGGGCTTGTTTTCATGGTTTCCCTCTCAGACCATACACTCTTAGGGGACTTGTTCTTATTCAATTCTATTTCTAGCCCTGATGGAAGGCTATCAGGCTGGAGGCATTATTTGGGTTGAAATACAGGTTCAGGGTTTTCCCCATCACACATATACGGAACATAGAGCCGGTATATCATTAGTAATTAGTCATGTGTTTTGGACCCCTTGTGAGGACACACTATTTTCCCTAAACCCTAATCCTAAACCTAACCCTTACCCTAACCTTACTCCTAATCCTAACCTTAACCCCAAACCCTAACCCTAGCTCCTAACCCTAAACCTAATCCTAACCCTAAAACACATTTTAACCTTAACCCTAAACCCCCTAGAAATAGCGTTTGACCTTGTGGGGACTAGCAATATGTCCCCAGTTGATCAAATGTTTGTTTGTTTAGTCTTCTTCAAGTATAGTTAAACATGTCCATACACACACACACACACACACACACACACACACACACACACACACACACACACACACACACACACACACACACACACACACACACACACACACACACACACACACACACACACACACACACACACACACACACACACACACACACACACACACACACACACACACACACACACACACTGTGTTTGATTGATCAATCACATTGTTTTCTTCTGATCACCCTGTTACAATGGTCACAGTTGGTAAAGGTAGTTCTGTTCCTCTTCTTCATGTTCTTTGGAATCCATTTTGGAAAAAGTTAAAAGCCTAAACTCTATGACTACTTTACACAGTTTGTTGATTTGATATCTTTGTGAATGGTTATGTATGTGAGTGTGGCTTTGTGTCAAAAGGGAGTGAGATGTTTTGAAGCGTACTTCTCTGAGGATCATCAAGGCGTGGGATCAGGATCGATTGGCAGAGTGGGTTCCCCTGGACACTTGTTATCAGAGCTCTCCAAAAGCAGCCGTAGTGATGAAGAGAGGGGGCATTGATGAGACAATAACTCCACAGTCCACCCAAGAGAGAGATTTAGAATCAGAGCTGGCCATATCTTTAGCCTGGTTTGGATGGGGGTTGAATATGTGTTAAGTGGCTCACACCCCAATAGAGAACCAGTCCAATAAATACAATTATCAGAAAATTAACAGAGGATAACAGGCCCTCTTGTGTTTCCACTGGCTCCATCTCTCTACCCTTTAGAGGCATAGAAAGACCAACCTGAGCTGTGATGATGGAGAGGACCACTGCTGACCCCAATATACAGTATCACCAAATGGCAGGTATTAAGAAAATTTGCTCATCAAAAGGCTTTCCTAAGGGAGTTATTGTAGAGAGGGGGTGAGTGTAGAGTAGTTCTGCCTAAGCCTATTAACAAGTCAGTGACCAAGCGGCTTCCCATGCAATAGTACGGCTGAACCTACCTTTTATATCAAAGGGTGCATTATCCTGGGTTATTAAATATGCACTATGCAGAAATCGCACCGCCATCTCATGATTACAAAAATTCGAATAGTTTGCCTAATTTCGGTTTATGTGACAAAACAAGCATGTATAGTGCAGAGAATAATTGTATCATCTAAACCGCTGTGGAATATATTTTACATAACCAAAAATATTGTATTTTTAGCTGTTTGAAGCTGGTGTACAAAAATCAAAAGTAAAAGAAGCAAACACAAAACGTAAGAACAGGAAGCATAGAAATACCACACATAGAACAGATCTACCAGTTCTTAGACTTGCTTTCAGTGAGAATGACAGATCTATAACACACATTTATATATTAATTTGATTGACTTGCCCATAAAGTTACATAATGCAGCTTTACCTACATGTACATATTACCTCAATTACCTCGACTAATCGGTGCCCCCGTACATTGACTCTGTACCGGTACCCTCTGTATATAGCCTCGCTATAGTTATTTTACTGCTCCTCTTTAATTATTTGTTACTTTTATTTATTTATTTTTAAGGAATTTTTCTTAAAACTGCATTGTTGGTTATGGGCTTGTAAGTTAGCATTTCACTGTTGTATTCGGAGCATGTGACAAATACAATTTGATTTGATTTGCCACCACCATATGAATAATACTCAACCTTAGCATGTGGAATCACTTTTTGGAATTTATATTTTTCAAATTTTTGTATTTTTCTATACTGGTCCCCCATGGGAATTAAACCCACAACCCTGGCATTGCAAGGACCATGCTCTACCAACTGAGCCACACGGGACCACAACACAACATTTCACCTCAAGAGGGGTGTATCAGGGTCAGAATTGAGATGCTTAAACTGTCCCTAGACCCCTGCTCCTCCTATCTGAATATCAGAATTCTAGATGGTCTTTCGGTGTGGGTTATTTACATTTATTTAACCAGGTTAGACTTGTTGAGGTCAAAAATATATTTTTCAAAAAGACCTGTGCGTGCAAGTGGGCTCTTTGTTATTTTTTATTTTATTTTACCTTTATTTAACCAGGCAAGTCAGTTAAGAACATATTCTTATTTTCAATGACGGCCTGGGAACAGTGGGTTAACTGCCTGTTCAGGGGCAGAACGACAGATTTGTACCTTGTCAGCTCGGGGGTTTGAACTCGCAACCTTCCGGTTACTAGTCCAACGCTCTAACTACTAGGCTACGCTGCCGCCCCGTTATCAAACGGACCTGTTGAAGACACTCAGGTAGATGGTACCTGCTAGTTTTCTTGCGGGCCAGAGGGAGTGTCAGATAGCGGCGGCAGCCAGCAGCGGAAGTGTGCCAGCTCCTCACAGCTGACATCCAGCAGAACAGTCGGGGGTCCAGCAGAGGCATCACCATTATCCTCAGAGAGACAATAGAGATGAAATGGAATACGATTATATTTCCCTCCGCCACCTAAGTCACATACAATCATCACATCTAGATCAATAGCCATATGTCAAGGTTTGTGTGCAACAATATAAAGCAGTAGATTTTGACAATGGAAAATGAGTGGCTTGATTTAATGCCCCATGCATGTCTTATTATGCCTGTCTCCTGGAGAGGTAGAGAGAAAATGAGGAGAAAATGACTGACCTACAACTCTTGAGTTGAATTTCCACGTCCCTCTTTTCAACTCTGGGGTACGGCAAGGATGAGTCACCAGACTGTGAGCTGGGAGCAAATCAGGGACGAGGAGCCCATCCTGAAATATAATCAGGTGGGTGCTGCCTTTATGATGAATGGTGTCTGCATAATGCTTGCATTTTCAGGTTGCCAAAGTCAAGAGTGCAATGGTTCTATGACTCAATGTAAGTAGGCCTACACATGCAACAGAGTATATTGGAATCAAAAATAACTTTTTGCAGAAGATACCTGTATATTAATATTAGTTTCCATGATGGTAAGAGATCACCGATACAATTGAATCCTATTTATGTTTTATTTGTATGTGTGGGAGTGTGTACATACCACTTGTAAGTGTGTGTGTGCCAGCCCTTTCCGTCCCATCTCTCATTGGCTCTATGTGGATGAAATGGATGTGTCTGCAGGGCAACGACAGCGCGAGGGCGGGAGGATCGTTCCTCTTTGTTACCTAACAGGGTTGGATCTGGATATATGCCTCACTAGAGGAAGTGATGGTGGTTGTGAGAGGTAGGGATGGACATTCCTCACAGATGGCCACACAGATGGTCCCTTCTTCCCTGTTCATATGACTGAAAACAGGGAAAATATTGTATGCGACATGTACTGTATGTCATAGACCTGGAAGACCCCCACCACCTGCTAAACCACAGCCACAGCTCTCACCAACAGGCATACCAACAGGCTCCCAAAATAAGCCAATTTCCTCTCCTCTACCATCCCTCCTTCCTTCCTGCCAAGCACATAAAGGTTCTGAAAATCATGTTTCTTAGAACCTGGTGAGAGCGTGGTTGTCCTATGGTTATTTTGCATACAACCTTCCCACAACTTTCTAGGAATGCTGTAGTAAAGTTGCTTGGTATTTCATTACTTTAACAGAACGTTTCCTCAAAGTCCAAACATGGTTACATTTCATTTACATTTTGATAATGTTCTAAAATAGTTCAAGAAGCAAAGTTCTTCTGTGGGAATTTCAGTACTTCAGCGTAATGTTTCCTACAGATTTACTCATGGTTATTGTCATGTTTTGTCATTAATTATCATGTCTTGTCCCTGTGCTTCCCCTTCTATTCGTTTCCCTCTGCTGGTCTTATTAGGTTCTTTCCCTCTTTCTATCCCTCTCTCTCCCCCTCCCTCTCTCACTCTCTCGCTCTCTCTTCTCTCTATCGTTCCGTTCCTGCTCCCAGCTGTTCCTATTCCCCTAATCAATCATTTAGTCTTCCCACACCTGTTCCCGATCCTTTTCCCTGATTAGAGTCCCTATTTCTCTCCTTGTTTTCCGTACCTGCCCTGTCGGATCCTTGTCTATATTCACCGTGCTGTGTCTATGTTTTGCCCTGTCGTGTCGTGTTTCCCTCAGATGCTGCGTGGTGAGCAGGTGTCTGAGTCTGCTAGGTTCAAGTGCCTTCCCGAGGCAACCTGCAGTTCTTGATCAAGTCTCCAGTCTGTTCTCGTCTTTACGAGTAGTATTATGCCTTTTGTTTTGTTAAGTATCTTACTGGATTAAAAACTCTGTTTTCGCCAAGTCGCTTTTGGGTCCTCATTCACCTGCATAACAGAAGGATCCGACCAAGGAATGGACCCAGCGACTACAGAGGCTCGTAACACTGCCGTCAAGATCCAAGGAGCCATGCTCGGCAGACACGAGCAGGAATTGTCTGCTGCTCGCCATGCCGTGGAGAACCTGGCCGCTCAGGTTTCCGACCTCTCTGGACAGTTCCAGAGTCTTCGTCTCGTGCCACCTGTTACTGCCTGGCCTGCCGAGCCTCCGGAACCTAGGGTTAATAACCCACCTTGCTACTACGGGCAGCCCACGGAGTGCCGCTCCTTTCTCACCCAGTGTGATATTGTGTTCTCTCTCCAACCCAACACATACTCTAGCGAGAGAGCTCGGGTTGCTTACGTCATTTCACTCCTTACTGGCCGGGCCCGAGAGTGGGGCACAGCTATCTGGGAGGCAAGGGCTGATTGTTCTAACAATTACCAGAACTTTAAAGAGGAGATGATTCGGGTTTTTGACCGTTCAGTTTTTGGTGGGGAGGCTTCTAGGGCCCTGGCTTCCCTATGCCAAGGTGATCGATCCATAACGGATTACTCTATAGAGTTTCGTACTCTTGCTGCCTCTAGTGACTGGAACGAGCCGGCGCTGCTCGCTCGTTTTCTGGAGGGACTCCACACAGTGGTCAAAGATGAGATTCTCTCTCGGGAGGTTCCTTCCAGTGTGGACTCTTTGATTGCTCTCGCCATCCGCATAGAACGACGGGTAGATCTTCGTCACCAAGCTCGTGGAAGAGAGCTCGCGTCAACGGTGTTTCCCTGCTCCGCATCGCAACCATCTCCCTCCTCTGGCTCAGAGACTGAGCCCATGCAGCTGGGAGGCATTCGCATCTCGACCAAGGAGAGGGAACGGAGGATCACCAACCGCCTGTGCCTCTATTGCAGATTTGATGGACATTTTGTCAATTCATGTCCAGTAAAAGGCCAGAGCTCATCAGTAAGCGGAGGGCTACTGGTGAGCGCTACTACTCAGGTCTCTTCATCTAGATCCTGTACTACTATGTCGGTCCATCTACGCTGGACCGGTTCGGGTGCTACATGCAGTGCCTTGATTGACTCTGGGGCTGAGGGTTGTTTCATGGACGAAGCATGGGTTCGGAAACATAACATTCCTTTCAGACAGTTAGACAAGCCTACGCCCATGTTTGCCTTAGATGGTAGTCATCTTCCCAGTATCAGATTTGAGACACTACCTTTAACTCTCACAGTATCTGGTAACCACAGTGAGACTATTTCTTTTTTGATTTTTCGTTCACCTTTTACACCTGTTGTTTTGGGTCATCCCTGGCTAGTATGTCATAATCCTTCTATTAATTGGTCTTGTAATTCTATCCTATCCTGGAACGTATCTTGTCATGTGAAGTGCTTAATGTCTGCCATCCCTCCCATTTCTTCTGTCCCCACTTCTCAGGAGGAACCTGGCGATTTGACAGGAGTGCCGGAGGAATATCATGATCTGCGCACGGTCTTCAGTCGGTCCCGAGCCAACTCCCTTCCTCCTCACCGGTCGTATGATTGTAGTATTGTTCTCCTTCCGGGGACCACTCCTCCTCGGGGTAGACTATACTCTCTGTCGGCTCCCGAACGTAAGGCTCTCGAGGATTATTTATCTGTGTCTCTTGACGCCGGTACCATAGTGCCTTCTTCCTCTCCGGCCGGGGCGGGGTTCTTTTTGTTAAGAAGAAGGACGGTACTCTGCGCCCCTGCGTGGATTATCGAGGCTGAATGACATAACGGTTAAGAATCGTTATCCGCTTCCCCTTATGTCATCAGCCTTCGAGATTCTGCAGGGAGCCAGGTGCTTTACTAAGTTGGACCTTCGTAACGCTTACCATCTCGTGCGCATCAGAGAGGGGGACGAGTGGAAAACGGCGTTTAACACTCCGTTAGGGCATTTTGAGTACCGGGTTCTGCCGTTTGGTCTCGCCAATGCGCCAGCTGTTTTTCAGGCATTAGTTAATGATGTTCTGAGAGACATGCTGAACATCTTTGTTTTTGTCTATCTTGACGATATCCTGATTTTTTCACCGTCACTCGAGATTCATGTTCAGCACGTTCGACGTGTTCTACAGCGCCTTTTAGAGAATTGTCTCTACGTAAAGGCTGAGAAGTGCTCTTTTCATGTCTCCTCCGTTACTTTTCTCGGTTCCGTTATTTCCGCTGAAGGCATTCAGATGGATTCCGCTAAGGTCCAAGCTGTCAGTGATTGGCCCGTTCCAAGGTCACGTGTCGAGTTGCAGCGCTTTTTAGGTTTCGCTAATTTCTATCGGCGTTTCATTCGTAATTTCGGTCAAGTTGCTGCCCCTCTCACAGCTCTTACTTCTGTCAAGACGTGTTTTAAGTGGTCCGGTTCCGCCCAGGGAGCTTTTGATCTTCTAAAAGAACGTTTTACGTCCGCTCCTATCCTCGTTACTCCTGACGTCACTAGACAATTCTTTGTCGAGGTTGACGCTTCAGAGGTAGGCGTGGGAGCCATTCTTTCCCAGCGCTTCCAGTCTGACGATAAGGTTCATCCTTGCGCTTATTTTTCTCATCGCCTGTCGCCATCTGAGCGCAACTATGATGTGGGTAACCGTGAACTGCTCGCCATCCGCTTAGCCCTAGGCGAATGGCGACAGTGGTTGGAGGGGGCGACCGTTCCTTTTGTCGTTTGGACAGACCATAAGAACCTTGAGTACATCCGTTCTGCCAAACGACTTAATGCCCGTCAAGCTCGTTGGGCGTTGTTTTTTGCTTGTTTCGAGTTTGTGATTTCTTACCGTCCGGGTAGCAAAAACACCAAGCCTGATGCCTTATCCCGTCTGTTTAGTTCTTCTGTGGCTTCTACTGATCCCGAGGGGATTCTTCCTTATGGGCGTGTTGTCGGGTTAACAGTCTGGGGAATTGAAAGACAGGTTAAGCAAGCACTCACACACACTGCGTCGCCACACGCGCTTGTCCTAGTAACCTCCTTTTCGTTCCTGTTTCCACTCGTCTGGCTGTTCTTCAGTGGGCTCACTCTGCCAAGTTAGCTGGTCATCCCGGTGTTCGAGGCACTCTTGCGTCTATTCGCCAGCGCTTTTGGTGGCCGACTCAGGAGCGTGACACGCGCCGTTTCGTGGCTGCTTGTTCGGACTGCGCGCAGACTAAGTCGGGTAACTCTCCTCCTGCCGGTCGTCTCAGACCGCTCCCCATTCCTTCTCGACCATGGTCTCACATCGCCCTAGACTTCATTACCGGTCTGCCTTTGTCTGCGGGGAAGACTGTGATTCTTACAGTTGTCGATAGGTTCTCTAAGGCGGCACATTTCATTCCCCTCGCTAAACTTCCTTCCGCTAAGGAGACGGCACAAATCATCATCGAGAATGTGTTCAGAATTCATGGCCTCCCGTTAGACGCCGTTTCAGACAGAGGTCCGCAATTCACGTCACAGTTTTGGAGGGAGTTCTGTCGTTTGATTGGTGCGTCCGTCAGTCTCTCTTCCGGGTTTCATCCCCAGTCTAACGGTCAAGCAGAGAGGGCCAATCAGACGATTGGTCGCATACTACGCAGCCTTTCTTTCAGAAACCCTGCGTCTTGGGCAGAACAGCTCCCCTGGGCAGAATACGCTCACAACTCGCTTCCTTCGTCTGCTACCGGGTTATCTCCGTTTCAGAGTAGTCTGGGTTACCAGCCCCCTCTGTTCTCATCCCAGCTTGCCGAGTCCAGCGTTCCCTCCGCTCAAGCATTTGTCCAACGTTGTGAGCGCACCTGGAGGAGGGTGAGGTCTGCACTTTGCCGTTACAGGGCACAGACTGTGAGAGCCGCCAATAAACGCAGGATTAAGAGTCCAAGGTATTGTTGCGGCCAGAGAGTGTGGCTTTCCACTCGCAACCTTCCTCTTACGACAGCTTCTCGTAAGTTGACTCCGAGGTTCATTGGTCCGTTCCGTGTCTCCCAGGTCGTCAATCCTGTCGCTGTGCGACTGCTTCTTCCGCGACATCTTCGTCGCGTCCATCCTGTCTTCCATGTCTCCTGTGTCAAGCCCTTTCTTCGCACCCCCATTCGTCTTCCCTCCCCCCCTCCCGTCCTTGTCGAGAGCGCACCTATTTACAAGGTACGTAAGATCATGGACATGCGTTCTCGGGGATGGGGTCACCAATACTTAGTGGATTGGGAGGGTTACGGTCCTGAGGAGAGGAGTTGGGTTCCGTCTCGGGACGTGCTGGACCGTTCGCTTATTGATGATTTCCTCCGTTGCCGCCAGGGTTCCTCCTCGAGTGCGCCAGGAGGCGCTCGGTGAGTGGGGGGTACTGTCATGTTTTGTCATTAATTATCATGTCTTGTCCCTGTGCTTCCCCTTCTATTCGTTTCCCTCTGCTGGTCTTATTAGGTTCTTTCCCTCTTTCTATCCCTCTCTCTCCCCTCCCCCTCTCTCACTCTCTCGCTCTCTCTTCTCTCTATCGTTCCGTTCCTGCTCCCAGCTGTTCCTATTCCCCTAATCAATCATTTAGTCTTCCCACACCTGTTCCCGATCCTTTTCCCTGATTAGAGTCCCTATTTCTCTCCTTGTTTTCCGTACCTGCCCTGTCGGATCCTTGTCTATATTCACCGTGCTGTGTCTATGTTTTGCCCTGTCGTGTCGTGTTTCCCTCAGATGCTGCGTGGTGAGCAGGTGTCTGAGTCTGCTAGGTTCAAGTGCCTTCCCGAGGCAACCTGCAGTTCTTGATCAAGTCTCCAGTCTGTTCTCGTCTTTACGAGTAGTATTATGCCTTTTGTTTTGTTAAGTATCTTACTGGATTAAAAACTCTGTTTTCGCCAAGTCGCTTTTGGGTCCTCATTCACCTGCATAACAGTTATATTTAAAGTCATGTTCTCAAATTATTCCAAGAACATTAACAAACAACTTTTTTCTTTGGAAATGTCAGTACATCAGCATACTGTTTCCTACAGGTTTTCTCATGGTTCCGACAACGTTAAGAAAGCTTTCCATAAAAACCACAAGGAAACGTAAGTAACACTCAGAGAACGTTCAACAAATATTTTTAAAGATGCACTATGCAGAAATCGTTCCGCAATTTCCTGGTTGTAAAAATTCTAATAATTTGCCTAATTTCAGTTTATGTGACAAAACAAGCATATAGCGTAGATAATCATTGCACCATCTAAACTGCTATGAAATATATTTTCCATTACCAAAAATATTGTATAGTGTGGAGAATCATTGTACCATCTAAAACTGCTATGAAATATATTTTCCATAACCAAAAATATTGTATTTTCAGCTGTTTGAAGTTGGTGTACAAAACCAAAAGTAAAAGACACAAAAATCTAACTTCAAAATGAGAAGCAAAGAAATAGCGCACATAGAACCAAATCTACCTCTTCTTAGAACAAGAGCATCTCCTCCCAGCTGCCCACTGGACTGAGGCTAGGTAACACGGTCAACACTGATAAATCCATGATAATCGAAAGTTTCAATGAGCATTTCTCAATGGCTGGCCATTCCTTCCTCCTGGCTACTCCAACCCCGGCCAACAGCTCCGCCCTACCCGCAATTACTTTCCCAAACCTCCCCAGCTTCTCCTTCACCCATATCGAGACAGCAGATGTTTTGAAAGAGCTGCAAAACCTGGACCAGTACAAATCAGCTGGGTTAGACAATCTGAACCCTCTCTGTCTAAAACTATCTGCCGCCATTGTTGCAACCCCTATTACCAGCCTGTTCAACCTCTCTTTCGTATCGTCCGAGATCCCTAAAGATTGGAAAGCTGCCGCGGTCATCCCCCTCTTCAAAGGGGGTGACACCCTAGACCCAAACTGTTACAGACCTATATCCATCCTGCCCTGCCTATCTAAAGTCTTCGAAAGCTAAGTTAATAAACAGATCACTGACCATTCTGAATCCCACCGTACCTTCTCCCCTGTGCAATCCGTCACGCTCAAGGTACTAAACGATATCATAACCGCCATCGATAAAAGATAGTACTGTGCAGCCGTCTTCATCGACCTGGCCAAGGCTTTCGCCTCTGTCAATCACCGTATTCTTATCGGCAGACTCAATAGCCTTGGTTTTTCTGACGACTGCCTCACCTGGTTCACCAACTACTTTGCAGACAGAGTTCAGTGTGTCAAATTGGAGGGCATGTTGTCCGGACCTCTGGCGGTCTCTATGGGGGTGCCACAGGGTTCAAATCTCGGGCAGACTCTTTTCTCTGTATATATCAATGATGTCACTCTTGCTGCGGGCGATTCCCTGATCCACCTCTATGCAGACGATACCATTCTGTATACTTCTGGCCCTTCCTTGGACACTGTGCTAACTAACCTCCAAACGAGCTTCAATGCCATACAACACTCCTTCCGTGGCCTCCAACTGCTCTTAAATGCTAGTAAAAACCGGTTTTCAACCGTTCGCTGCCCGCACCCGCCCGCCCGACTAGCATCACCACCCTGGACGGTTCCGACCTAGAATATGTGGACAACTATAAATACCTAGGTGTCTGGCTAGACTGTAAACTCTCCTTCCAGACTCATATTAAACATCTCCAATCCAAAATCAAATCTAGAATCTGCTTTCTATTTCGCAACAAATCCTCCTTCACTCATGCCGCCAAACTTACCCTAGTAAAACTGACTATCCTACCGATCCTCGACTTCGGCGATGTCATCTTCAAAATAGCCTCCAACACTCTCCTCAGCAAACTGGATGCAGTCTATCACAGTGCCATCCGTTTTGTTACCAAATCACCTTTTACCACCCACCACTGCGACCTGTATGCTCTCGTCGGCTGGCCCTCACTACATATTCGTCGCCAAACCCACTGGCTCCAGGTCATCTATAAGTTTATGCTAGGTTAAGCTCCGCCTTATCTCAGTTCACTAGTCACGATAACAACACCCACCCATACCACACGTTCCAGCAGGCATATCTCACTGATCATCCCCAAAAACAACACCTCATTTGGCCGCCTTTCCTTTCCTTCCAGTTCTCTGCTGCCAGTGACTGGAACAAATTGCAAAAATTGCTGAAGTTGGAGACTTTTATTTCCCTCACCAACTTTAAACATCAACTATCTGAGCAGCTAACCGATCACTGCAGCTGTACATAGTCCATCTGCAAAAAGCTCACCCAATATACATACCTCATCCCCATACTGTTTTATTTTATTTACTTTTCTGCTCTTTTGCACACCAGTACTTACACATCATCATCTGCTCATTTATCACTCCAGTGTTAATCTGTTAAATTGTAATTATTCGCTCCTATGGCCTATTTATTGCCTACCTCCTCATGCCTTTTGCACACACTGTATATAGACTTTCCTTTCTTGTTTGTGTTATTGGCTTGTTTGTTTACTCCATGTGTAACTCTGTGTTGATGTCTGTGTCACACTGCTTTGCTTTATCTTGGCCAGGTCGCAGTTGCAAATGAGAACTTGTTCTCAACTAGCCTACCTGGTTAAATAAAGGTGAAAAAAGCAATGTCCGTTCAATGAAAATTACTGATCTATAACACACATTTCTATGTGAATTCTGTCGTGCATGCTGGCTCCATCCTGGTGGGGCAGTGGACTAATTCCATGGTTAGAGAACATGGTTAGAGAACAGAAGATCATAGATCAACGTTTTAAGGAAGGTATTCAACAACCTCAAAATAACCTATATTTTCTATTCTCAGAGTGTTAATAAAACCTCAAAGGAAAACTTTCCAAGGAACCAGAGTAAAATGTTCTCAGAACCTCCCTACAACCTAAAAATAAACGGTCCCAGAACAGGGAAAATGTTCACTTCTCTTCTCAGAACATTTAAAAAACGTTCAGTTTTACCGGTCAGGAAATGTATGGCTTTGTTCCCACAACCAATGAGAAACCAATACTTTCCCACAACTTCCAAGGAACAAAATGTGCTTTTTTAAAACTCCTGTCCTGTCCCTCCAGAACCCACTCTATGTGTTCAGACACACAATTTTGGAGAGCTTGCAGATAGAGTATGAATAACTAAAGTGCACTATGGCCTGAAAAAGGAAATAGAGAACCCGCTACACAGGAGTGAGGAGCCTTGCGGGATGGATTGGGAGTTGTAAATTATTTTTAAAAATGCAGAGAGATGTTTTCATCCTGCAGTAGAGGGCTGATCAGCGCAGTGCTTTATAGTTCTGTCTAACTGTAGCCCTCAGGGTTGCTATCTCATAATCACACCCTCCTCTCCTGATGGAAAACGTGCCAGGCTAATGGAGAATGGGCTTTTCACTCAAACCAATGCCCATTTCCCCTTAACACTCATGCTCTCTAATGCCAGCAGGACTGTTTGATCTCAATTGATGACAAATATACCATTTTGTTAATGGAATGTGGGGATTCATTGGTTGTAATGATAAGGTTGATGATCTCTAATAATGTAAGGAGTGGAAGGATGAGGATGAATGAGCCTAAGTGTAAGTGAGTATGAGCATAAGAGAGTGATTCTGACCATGCACATAATTCATCAAACTACAGATGTCAGATCTTAACTTGATCACTCTTTTGTCACAGAGAACTTTACTGCCGCATCGGGGAATTTAAATGAGATCTTATGAGTTGTGAGTTCCTGAAAAAAAGCGGCTATCTTTCTCTCCATGCGGCTTAGTCGAGTCATTGGGATCAGTACTTGCTATCCAAATAATTTTCTCTCTCGCTCAAACGCTAGGACAAGGTCATATTACTGCAACATTCTGATGTACAAAAATGTATCAGAAATGCAGCCATACACATCAAAAACCATCGTTTTACAGCTTAATAACAATATAGATATTGGTCTCCACTAGGCTATGACATACAAGTGTCAAGTGTATGGTAAGGTGAAAAGTAAGCAAAAATGTGGCCTGGGGTGGCATGGTGGGTAGGATCGCTGCCTTCAGCGTGGCCACGTACATGTATGTCTATCTTGTCGGCGTGGTTTTGATTCTGGCCTATGCCCTTCTGCCACAAATAACTCAATCACCTGATTGATTTGATTTATTTACAGATTCAAATATGGAGAGCCCAGGGATATTTTACCCCTGATCTCGATAAGAAATGACCATGCTAGATACTTTTGGGTAACATAAACAGGATACAAATAAAATAATACCAACAGGCTACACCAACATTATAGTTTCCATTCATACAAAGTCTCGGGTAAATTGCCACAGTAGATTTGCCTTGGTAAACGATTAAATACTTTATTTATATTATACAGAATGCTTGTCAAATAGATAATCGCCCTTAGTCTGTTCAAAAAGGGGTAAATTGTGGTGATTACAATACCAACCAGAGGGCGAATATATCTTAAAGACTTTGGTTGCAAGCATGATTTAAAGACCCTGCATGGGCAATATGTTGTCTGCATTGGCGTGCAGCGTTTACAGTGATACGGCTCCCAGTCAGGGCATTCATACTTGCGCTTCGCGGAGCACCTCGGAGGTGTTGAGCAGATCTGTTGTGAAGGAGGTGAGTTTGTGTTTATACAGGACCTCCCGCCCCCACCTACCGTCAACCAATCATGTCAATGCAGAGCTTTACGGAGCTTTTCGGAGCCTGACGCATTGTTAAAACATTTGGGAGGCGCACTGCGATGCGGTACAGAGCTCAATTTGGCCTCTGCATGTATAGAGCTCAATTTGGCCTCTGTATGCCTCCAGAGGCTCCGCAATTGCGTCACACTGCGATGAGGTACAGAGCTCAATTTGGCCTCTGGAGCCTCTGACCACATTTTCCGATCAAGCATAAACTGGCTTTAAGGGTAACGCCGAGATCCTATTTTAGGGAACGGTAGAGGTGACCAATAAGGGTTACAATTAAGATCAGGGGGTGAGGGTGAATTTAGCGAGTATTGATGGTTTAAGGAGACATCAGATGGCGATAATCTAGTACCATCGATGGTTGCAATAGGCCCCTTGTTCTTTGATTATATTCCAATAGGCTACATTCTGTAGGCCACCCAATAGCCCATCCATTGTCACATAATGAAAATGAAAAACAATAATAGGCTACTGCGTTTCTCTGGCAGAGTTCGGCCGTCAGTTGAAAGACAGATGTAGGCCTACTGTAGAAGATAAACTTTCCTCCAGTGTGGGTGCTCATCCACATTTTGTAGTTAGGCTATGTATAATTTGTCAATATACACTACATGACCAAAAGTATGTGGATACCTGCTCGTCGAACATCGACACCCAAAATCATGGGCATTAATATGGAGTTGGTCCCCCCTTTGCTGCTATAATAGCCTCCACTCTTCTGGGAAGGCTTTCCACTAAATCATGGGACATTGCTGAGGGGACTTGTTTACATTCAGCCACAAGAGCATTAAGGGAGGTTGAGCACTGATGTTGGGTGATTAGGCCTGGCTCGCAGTCGGCGTTCCAATTCATCCCGAATGTGTTCGATGGAGTTGAGGTAAGGGCTCTGTCCAGGCCAGCCAATTTCTTCCACGCCGTTCTCGACAAACCATTTCTGTATGGACCTCGCTTTGTGCACAGGGGTATTGTCATGCTGAAACAGGAAAGAGCCTTCCCTAAACTGTTGCCATAATGTTGGAAGCACAGAATCGTCAAGAATATAATTGAAGGCTGTAGCGTTAAGATTTCCCTTCACTGGAAATTAGGAGCATCGCCTGAACCATGAAAAATAGTCGCAGACCATTATTCCTCCTCTACCAAACTTTATAGTTGGCACTCTGCATTGGGGCACATAGCGTTCTCCAGGCATCTGTCCAACCCAGATTCGTCCGTCTGACTGCCAGATGGGGAAGCGTGTGATTCATCACTCCAGAGAAAGTCCAATGGCGACGAGCTTTACACAACTCCAGCCAACGCTTGGCATTGCACATGGTGATCTTAGGCCTGCATGCAGCTGCTTGGCCATGGAAATCCATTTCACGAAGCTCCCGATGAACAGTTCTTGTGCTGGCGTTGTTTCCAGAGGCAGTTTGGAACTTAGTGGTAAGTGTTGCAACCAAAGATAGACAGTTTTTCTATTCGCTACGCGCTTCAGCACTCGGCGGTCCCATTCTGTGAGCTTGTGTGGCCGTTGTTTCTCCTAGACGTTTCCACTTCACAATAACAGCACTTACAGTCAACCAGCGCAACTCTAGCAGGGCTTGTTGGAAAGATGGCATCCTATAATGGTGCCACATTTAAAGTCACTGAGCTCTTCAGTAAGGCCATTCTACTGCCAATGTTTGTCTATGGAGATTGCATGGCGGTGTGCTCGATTTTATACACCTGTCAGCAATGGGTGTGGCTGAAATAGCCAAATCCACTCATTTGAAAGGGTGTCTACATAGGGCTGTGGCAGAAATGACATTGTCAGCCGGTAATTGTTAAGCAAATAACTGCTCCTCTCACGGTAATTGATCCTTAATTAACATAAACACATTTAGCATCTTTTGGATTCCACGCATAGCCTACAAGCCACTGATGCTGACCTTTGGAACATCTACATTTTTAAAAGTCTAATAAATACATGTAATATAGTCTACACCACCCCAATTAAACCATTATTTATTTTAGATAGGTCTAAAGAAACATGATATGAAGAAAATGTAGTCTATTTCAGAAGAACAGAATAGCATAATCTAAGTCCTTATGTTTGGCCCTGATCTGGCTATGCCATATGGCTATGGCTACACTAGTTCATTTATCAGACAAGATTTGCTTAGAATTCCCTGGCATTATTTTATATTTTTTTATAGTATGAAGAATACAATTGAACATATCTGAATGAAATAGACAGGATATTTTCTCCATGTGGCTATTCTGTGTTGAGCGGTTAATTAACAAAGAAACAGGTCCTCATACAGTGGGGAGAACAAGTATTTGATACACTGCTGATTTTGCAGGTTTTCCTACTTACAAAGCATGTAGAAGTCTGTAATTTTTATCATAGGTACACCTCAACTGTGAGAGACGGGATCTTAAACAAAAATCCAGAAAATCACATTGTATGATTTTTAAGTTTTCATTTGCATTTTGTAAAAAGACATTTGAAAAAAAGTAGCAAGGCTATATACAAACACCTGTTGGTCAGGCTTATTGAGGTAGTATATACAGTGGGGCAAAAAAAGTATTTAGTCAGCCACCAATTGTGCAAGTTCTCCCACTTAAAAACATGAGAGAGGCCTGTCATTTTCATCATAGGTACACTTCAACTATGACAGACAAAATGAGGGAAAAAAATCCAGAAAATCACATTGTAGGATTATTTATGAATTTATTTGCAAATTATGGTGGAAAATAAGTATTTGGTCACCTACAAACAAGCAAGATTTCTGGCTCTCACAGACCTGTAACTTCTTCTTTAAGAGGCTCCTCTGTCCTCCACTCGTTACCTGTATTAATGGCACCTGTTTGAACTTGTTATCAGTATAAAAGACACCTGTCCACAACCTCAAACAGTCACACTCCAAACTCCACTATGGCCAAGACCAAAGAGCTGTCAAAGGACACCAGAAACAAAATTGTAGACCTGCACCAGGCTGGGAAGACTGAATCTGCAATAGGTAAGCAGCTTGGTTTGAAGAAATCAACTGTGGGAGCAATTATCAGGAAATGGAAGACATACAAGACCACTGATAATCTCCCTCGATCTGGGGCTCCACGCAAGATCTCACCCCGTGGGGTCAAAATGATCACAAGAACGGTGAGCAAAAATCCCAGAACCACACGGGGGGACCTAGTGAATGACCTGCAGAGAGCTGGGACCAAAGTAACAAAGCCTACCATCAGTAACACACTACGCCGCCAGGGACTCAAATCCTGCAGTGCCAGACGCGTCCCCCTGCTTAAGCCTGTACATGTCCAGGCCCGTCTGAAGTTTGCTAGAGAGCATTTGGATGATCCAGAAGAAGATTCGGAGAATGTAATATGGTCAGATGAAACCAAAATATAACTTTTTGGTAAAAACTCAACTCGTCGTGTTTGGAGGACAAAGAATGCTGAGTTGCATCCAAAGAACACCATACCTACTGTGAAGCATGGGGGTGGAAACATCATGCTTTGGGGCTGTCTTTCTGCAAAGGGACCAGGACGACCGATCCGTGGAAAGGAAAGAATGAATGGGGCCATGCATCGTGAGATTTTGAGTGAAAACCTCCTTCCATCAGCAAGGGCATTGAAGATGAAACGTGGCTGGGTCTTTCAGCATGACAATGATCCCAAACACACCGCCCGGGCAACGAAGGAGTGGCTTCGTTGAAGCATTTCAAAGTCGTGGAGTGGCCTAGCCAGTCTCTAGATCTCAACCCCATAGAAAATCTTTGGAGGGAGTTGAAAGTCCGTGTTGCTGGTGTCTTTCAGAATAATTTTAGAACTCTATTTTTTTTTTTTTTACAACTGTTTTTATTTTCGGGTTACCCCACCCTCCCCCTTTTCATTCTTACACAAGTAATGCTGAAGGCTCAAGCTTATACTACGCCATCTACTGGTATAACGTTCTTATTGAATGCAGTTCTAAAACGGGCTCTAGAATTTTATTTTGGAAATTAACCGGAAGCTGCAAAGCAACTCTAACGTCTGGGCTAAAGTTTCTTGATTGACTAGCAAACTTCGACTAGCTACATTCGCTTCATGTCCTTTGCAGATGCCACATTACTGACAAAGGTTGGTATTTATAAAAAGATCTGTTACCAAGTACAGGGAGACGTAAAGCAAGAATTGAATGTGTAAAAGTTAATTCATAGTTGTAACATAGGGTTTGTACGTTTACAGATCTAATTTAACGTTTACGTTTCATTTTTCACACATGGTTTTTCTTACGATCCTAGCAATTTGCGTATGAATTTTCTTACGAACCTAACAATACGTACATTCAACCTTTTGGCAGGTATCTCGCTCCATACATTACTGCAGACACTGTCATCTGAACCATCCGATTGGCCAGCGGTAGACCTATAGTGCACTTGATTTGCTCTCTGGGCCTGCCGGGAAGCCAGAGTTTGTATCTTCAGACACAGGAAATGGTTCAAAAGGGCAACAGCGCAGGGCAGCTGAATTGGGTGCACCTACCGCAACAGCCCGAGACAAAAAAAATGGAAATAAATTGTAACCACAGTTAAATTCCACATTCAGGAACCACAGTCATAACCACAGTCAAATTCCATGTGACCATTTAATCAGAGTAACTAGGCTTCTCCAAGCTCTGATGCTGCTGATGGTCATTACCGAACTTGCTAACTTCCTTGTACTCAGCACTCTACAGTCCATCTAATCACTCTGACATCAATGGAAATGTAATCAAAAATCGAATCAAACACTTTGAGAGCCCATGAGGTCATGTTGCTCAACATTTCTATAGGCTATGCAATTCCGTGGGAAAACAGAGTGATGGCCTCTATTCAAAAGAGGAGTATCTCATCAGCTTTCTATAAGCTAGGCCTACTGTATTTGTTTCTCAACTTTCTTAATATTAAGCACATTGCTTCTCTTTACAACAGGAGTATAGCCTTCCTGGCTGCTATTAAAGTGCACGATCATTTTTCGAATCATAGTCACACACCTCATGTAGCCTAGCCCATAGGCCTATATGTTTTGATAAGGTTTGTATCACAACTAAAGTGACCAAATAACTTCTTAAAATTAAGCACATGAATCCACTTTACTAGGGGTGTAGAGTTAACTTGCATACATAAGCAGCGCGTGAGTTTCAAGTTTGGGGTAGATAATTTATTTTATTAAAACAAAAAGTGAATTTATTTGTACTTTTATCCCTTTTTCTCCCCAATTTCGTGGTATCCAATTGGTATTTACAGTCTTGTCTCATCGCTGTAAATCCCGTACGGTTCGACAGAGGCAAAGGTCGGGAGCCGTGCATCCTCCAAAACACAGATTCATCAGCTGTCTGGATGGCTGGTCTCAGATGATCCTGCAGGTGAAGAAGACCAATGTGGAGGTCCTGGGCTGGTGTAGTTAAACAAGGTATGCGGTTGTCAGGCCGGTTGGACGTACTGACAAATTCTCTAAAACAACGTTGATGGTGGCTTATTGTAGAGAAATTAACATTAAATTATCTGGCAACAGCTCTGGTGGACATTTTTGCAGTCAGCATGCCATTTGCATGCTCCCTCAAAATTTGAGACATCTGTGGCATTGTGTTGTTTGACAAAACTGCATATTTTAGAGTGGCATTTTATTGTCCCCAGCACAAGGTGCACCTGTGTAATGATCACGCTGTTTAATCTGCTTCTTGATATGCCACACCTGTCAGGTGGATGGATTATCTTGGCAAAGGAGAAATGCTCACTGAAAGGAATGTAAACAAATTTGTGCACAATATTTTTGAGAAATAAGCTTATTGTGAGTATGGAAAATTTTATTTATTTTATTTCAACTCATTAAACATGGGACCGACATTTTACATGTTGCATTTATATTTTTGTTCAGTATATATATACTGTATTTATACTCCGGACTCTGACATTGCTCATCCTAATATTTCTAGATTTCTTAATTCCATACTTTTACTTTTAGATTTGTGTGTATTATTATTGCACTGTTGGAGCTAGGAATACAAGCATTTCTCTACATCCAAGGGATTCAGTTTTGACCAGTTTTGATAGTTTTGACCAGTTTTGATAGTCTTTAGCCGCACCCTCATACTACTCCTCCTCTGTTCCGCGGGTGATGAGGAGGTAAACCCAGGCCATGCATGTCCCCAGGCAGCCTCATTTGTTGACTTCTGTGATCGAAAAAGCCTTGGTTTCATGCATGTCAACATCAGAAGCCTCCTCCCTAAGTTTGTTTTACTCACTGCTTTAACACACTCTGCTAACCCTGATGTCCTTGCCGTGTCTGAATCCTGGCTTAGGAAGGCCACCAAAAATTCGGAGATTTCCATACCCAAGTATAACATTTTCCTTCAAGATAGAACTGCCAAGCCTCCCGGGTGGCTCAGCGGTTAAGGGCGCTGTACTGCAGCGCCAGCTGTGCCATCAGAGCCCCTGGGTTCGCGCCCAGGCTCTGTCGCAACCGGCCGCGACCAGGAGGTCTGTGGGGCGATGCACAATTGGCCTAGCGTCGTCCGGGTTAGGAAGGGCTTGGTCGGTAGGGATGTCCTTGTCTCATCACGCACCAGCGACTCCTGTGGCGGGCACGGGCGCAGTGCGCGCTAACCAAGGTTGCCAGGTGCAGCTGGCTTCCGGGTTGGATGAGCGCTGTGTTAAGAAGCAGTACGGCTGGTTGAGTTGTGTATCGGAGGACGCATGACTTTCAACCTTTGTCTCTCCCGAGCCCGTACGGGAGTTGTAGCGATGAGACAAGATAGTAGCTACTACAACAATTGGATACCACGAAATTGGGGAGAAAAAGGGGTAAAAATTAAAATAAATAAATAAATAGAACTGCCAAAGGGGGAGGAGTTGCAGTCTACTGCAGAGATAGCCTGCAAAGTAATGTCATACTTTCCAGGTCCATACCCAAACAGTTCGAACTACTAATTTTAAAAATTACTCTATCCAGAAATAAGTCTCTCACTGTTGCCACATGCTACCGACCTCCCTCAGCTCCCAGCTGTGCCCTGGACACCATTTGTGAATTGATCGCCCCTTCTGTTAGGTGACCTAAACTGGGATATGCTTAACACCCCGGCAGTCCTACAATCTCACACAAATCATCAAGGAACCCACCAGGTACAACCCTTAATCTGTAAACAAGGGCACCCTCATAGACATCATCCTGACCAACTGGCCCTCCAAATACACCTCCACAGTCTTCATCCAGGATCTCAGCGATCACTGCCTCATTGCCTGTATCCACTACGGATCCGCAGTCAAACGCTCCCTAGTAAAACTGACTATCCTACCGATCCTCGACTTCGGCGATGTCATCTACAAAATAGCTTCCAATACTCTACTCAGCAAACTGGATGCAGTTTATCACAGTGCCATCCGTTTTGTTACTAAAGCACCTTATACCACCCACCACTGCGACCTGTATGCTCTAGTCGGCTGGCCCTCGCTACATATTCATCGCCAGACCCACTGGCTCCAGGTCATCTACAAGTCCATGCTAGGTAAATCTCTGCCTTATCTCAGTTCACTGGTCACGATGGCAACACCCACCCGTAGCACGCGCTCCAGCAGGTGTATCTCACTGATCATCCCTAAAGCCAACACCTCATTTGGCCGCCTTTCGTTCCAGTTCTCTGCTGCCTGTGACTGGAACGAATTGCAAAAATCGCTGAAATTGGAGACTTTTATCTCCCTCACCAACTTCAAACATCTGCTATCTGAGCAGCTAACCGATCGCTGCAGCTGTACATAGTCTATTGGTAAATAGCCCACCCAATTTGACCTACCTCATCTCCATACTGTTTATACTTATTTACTTTTCTGCTCTTTTGCACACCAGTATCTCTACCTGTACATGACCATCTGATAATTTATCACTCCAGTGTTCATCTGCAAAATTGTAATTATTCGCCTACCTCCTCATGCCTTTTGCACACAATGTATATAGACTTTCTTTTTTTCTACTGTGTTATTGACTTGTTAATTGTTTACTCCATGTGTAACTGTGTTGTCTGTTCACACTGCTATGTGTTTATCTTGGCCAGGTCGCAGTTGTATATGAGAACTTGTTCTCAACTAGCCTACCTGGTTAAATAAAGGTGAAATAAAATAAAACATAAAAATGAATGTGTCAGATTCAAACTCATGCCGAATCTGGCAAATGTGTGCCGGGTCAGTGGCAGTAACCGCTGGACCACACAAGCACTGAGGAATCCAGTAATTGATTCAACCTATTGCTTGCTTTCAACATATAATAAAACAATTTACCTAAAAAACAAACAGATTTTCCCTAACAAAAAATACTTTATTATGATCCACATAACAATTCACACAAGATGTGCTGTAGCCTGCACATAGCCTACATAAGATCCAATGTAGGTACATGGATATAGGCATAAACACATGCCTATGTGAATATACCTTTAAAATGAAGCATAATTTTCCAGGAAGTAGTCTTGCATAGTTTTGTTTATTACTTTTATTGGGTTTTTAAATGGTCTGTAAAGGGCAAAAACGTAGTGCAGAACTAAATTAATCCACAAACACAAATATAACTGTACAGTACAGTATATATTTATCTTAAATGAACCCATTTTCACAAATTTGGTGATATAATTGTCAAGCCCATTCAAAAGAATAGGGGACTGACCCCGGAAGTATGATGTAATACCGCGTTACATTCACAATGTATTGCTCATGGAGAAAATATTTCCTCTCGCATATGAAGAGCACATGATCCATTCTACTCTATATGCTAGGAAAGTGATGCGGCATTACGTCATGTTTCCTCGCTTGAAAATTATATCATCAAATTCTGGTACCATACCTATTGCCAATTCGTACCATTTACGTAACATATCATAAGAAATTGATGATGGACATCCACAAATGAATGCCTATCATACAAAAACATTTAACATATCATACTAAATGAAGGGGAACAAATGTATGTGTACTATGTTACGTCTACCTCTGAGTCCAGATTGACATAACATGCTTCTGCCTGAACCTTCCCAAACCTTGTGTCCTGCAAAACACACCCCAGGTGTGCTAGCTCTGGAATAGTTCAAATACATGCTGGGGCTTCCCGAGGAGCTGGGGCTTCCCGAGGAGCTGGGGCTTCCCGAGGAGCTGGGGCTTCCCGAGGAGCTGGGGCTTCCCGAGGAGCTGGGGCTTCCCGAGGAGCTGGGGCTTCCCGAGGTGAGGTTTGATAACCCCTGTTCTAACCCACTGGTATGTAGACATTTGGTGCTAGTCACAGCTAGAAATGTTAACCTTGCCCACTTGGGAAAAAATGGTTGAATCAATGTTGTTTCCAGGTTATTTCAACCAAAAAATATTTGTGATGACGTTGAATCAACGTGGAAAATGGATTTGGATTTGCAAAAAGTCGTCAACATAATGTAAGGATTTTGTTGATTTCAAGATTAATAGATGTTAGGTGACAACTCAACCAAATGTAAATCAAAACTAGATGTTGAACTGATGTCTGTGCCCAGTGGGTAGATACTTTGTTGAAGAGTGATAATAAAAAGGTTATTTCGGACACTACTCAACACTACTCTGTAAGGTGTAGCCGGAGGACAGATAGCTTCCATCATTCTCTGGGTACCTTTTCTTCAATGAAAAACCTAGGTGGCCCATGGTTTTCACCCCCTTCCATAGACTTACACAGTAATTATGACAACTTCTAGGGGACATCCTCCAACCTATCAGAGCTCTTGCAGCATGAACTGACATGTTGCCAACCCAATCAAAGGATCAGAGAATTAATCTAGTACTAAAAGCATAAGCGACAGCTAGCTATCACTGCAGTGCATAACATGTGGTGAGTAGTTGACTCAAAGAGAAAGAAAGACAATAGTTGAACAGTTTTGAACAAATTAATTTCTTCCAAAATGAAGGAGAAGCAAGAGAGAAATTTTGCCATTTTTTTCACTTTCAGTTTCACTTATTTAGCAAACAAATGCAGCTAGCTAGTTTAGCCTACTCAAACAGTTATGCTATGTTAGATAGCTGGCTATGACTATCCAACACAACACTGGAACTCTTCCAAGTCAAGATAAGCTTTTGGTTTTACGAATGTATTGCCACCTGGGCCCGCCGGTGTAAGTGCTAAACTGCTTACAGACTGTACACTGTAACGTCACTGCATGACTGTAGTGGGTTTACTAACGCTCTAGTTCTATTAGCTATGTTGACAATGATGTTACATTAGCTAATATGGTGACAATGATGTAGGCTGTGTGTAGCGGTTATGATATGGTTTGGCTTGGAAAGGTTTTTTCACCTGGTCACATACAGCTGATGTGTTGTGCATTGAAGTCCATAAGCGAAGGGAATAGGTGGGAGGAGGAGAGCACATCTATCTAAGAGAAGGAATACACCGTGGCTGTTTTGAAAGTGAACTGTGTTGACGCGTGATCAGGGGTGTATTCATTCTGCCGATTCTGTTGAAAAACGTTTCTTAAACGGAAGCAAACAGAAAGAAATGGGGATGAACATGCTTGCATTTGTCCAATAGAAACTCTCGTTTGCAACTGTTGAATTAATGATTACACCCTAGATCAGATAGATGTAGGCAAGAGTGTGCAAGTTGGTATTGAATGTGTCACTGTCTAACCATATGTCACTGTTTGTCGCCTAAAAACTTTCGACCAGTGTGCATCTACGCTGTAAACTGGCTAAGTTTTAGGAACCTCATGATAGTTAAAGGGAAAATGTGAGTATCATGTAGTAAACCTATTGCTGTTACATTCCACTGGGTGAATGGAATATTTATGAGTCATCCAATATGCTGTAATAGAAATAAGGCCATGCGCATACATTTTTTTTGTCCTCCTTCATCTTAAACGACACCGACCGCCACTGGTTCACAGAGTATGCGTGTATGGATTTCCAAAAAGTAATCAACTTAAGGGCATTTCGTCTTTTTTTCACCAAATGTTTTAACTAAATCAAATGTCATTTTTTGTTGATTTCACATTGAATTCACGTTAGTAGACAAGTCAACCGAATGTAAATCAAAACTAAAAGTTGAACTGATGTCTGTGCCCAGTAGGTAGCCTCTCACTACTGCCAACAGACCCTTTGGCCAAAAGCCTTTTTTATACTGAAATTGCTGGCTATGTCCTCGATCAGTCCAACTGAGCGTATTTCTGTAACCACCCGAATAAAACCTTCCAACCTTGGCCACTGTTACATGCAGTATGTTACGGCTCGGTTGGATTGTGGGAAAGGGTTTAATAAGGGTTGGGCTTGGGGGACTTGTCAGCACTGCTACACATGAGTGGTCTTTACAGGATAGCATTCTGTACCAACCAATCAGGATGATTAGAGTGGATTTTGTGAGATGTGAAGTTGGGGGAGTCGTTGATGGTAATATACAGTATATGCCAGGGTGATTGTGGTGTTGCTGTTCCTCTGCTAACAACATTTCCAGGTTTTACCGCTGAAAGGCCAGCTCAGCTCAGTTTCAGGAGGGTGTGGTTGACAGACAGTGCATCCAGCCAGAAGCAGAGCAGAGGCACAAGCCTCTTTAGCAGCTGGTTCTGAGGTAGACTTACTGAAAACTCTGAGGGCATGGTCCTTTCTTAGCATAAAGTAATTTAAGGGCAGGAATGAAATATTTAATGTGGAAAAATTTGCTTTTGAGCCTCTCACACCATTATTTTTGACATGTTAATTTATGGTTGGTTGTGCACTGGGTATACAAAACATTAGGAACATATGCTATTTCCATGGCATAGACTGACCAGGTGAATCCAGGTGAAAGCTATGATCCCTTATTGATATCACTTGTTAAATCCACTTCAATCAGTGTAGATGAAGGGGAGGAGACGGGTTAAATAATTATTTTTAAGCCTTGAGACAATTGAGACATAGATTGTATATGTGTGCCACTCAGAGGGTGAATGGGCAAGACAAAAGGTTTATGTGCCTTTTGAATAGGGCATGGTAGTAGGTGCCAGGTGCACCGGCTTGAGTGTGTCATGAACTGCAATACTGCTGGGTTTTTCACACTCAACAGTTTCCTGTGTGTATCAAGAATGGTCCACCACCCAAAGGACATCCAGCCAACTTGATACAACTGTGGGAAGCATTGGAGTCAACATCGGCTAGCATCCCTGTGGAACGCTTTCGACACCTTGTAGAGTCCATGCCCTGACGAATTGAGGCTATTCTCAGGGCAAAAGGGGTTGTGACTCAATATTTGGAAGGTGTTCAAAATGTTTTGTTCACTCAGTGTAAGTTTAGTCTTGTTGGAGAAAAAGCCCCTTGAACAGAATAGTGATTATAGCATTAACTTGACATCACTATCTGGGATTGGGTGTTGAAGCTCAGCAGTACACATTTGTCACATCAGCCCTCAGCCAATGGCAAGCTATGAAGGTGGGTGGTGGCTGGTGGCTGCAGCAGCAGTACCCTGAAGCCGGACCGAGGCTTTGAGTCAAGCTCCACCACTAAATTTAAATTCTGGGAGTCACAATGGGAATGCTGCCCTGATAAATTAATAATTAAAGTGAAACCAATCATGGGAGTTTACACTGATCTCAGAATCTCATTAACCCACTTAAGAAATGTATATCTCATCTCGGAGGAGAGGCCAGAGAGAGAGAGAGAGAGAGAGGGTGTCTTGGCAGAGTGGTGTGTCCATTGCAGTCAGAGCATCAGGAAGGGTACTGTATGAGGTGTCCCCAAAAGCCCCTCATGTCTCACCCTCCCCAGTTTTTAAATATCAAACAGGTTTTTATAGTCAGTGTCCAAGTCATACTACAATGAGAGCAAGTTAGTCATTCTGTACCTAGTAGTGTTTGAAATTAGTTTTTTAACTAATAAAAAAAACCTTTCAAGTAATTCAGTGTAGGAGCATCAAGGGAACCTGAAATGATCCCGCTCTCTGTCACCATATCTTTTATATTCTGGTTTTCTTTGTTTTTTTCTGTATCATTATTAAGAACAGGTACATCTGTAGGTGAACTTAGGTAGTTTAACATCTAGACAGAAGTAATATTTAAAATGGGATTTTTATTTACAGAAACAGATATCGTCTCTCTCTAGCCAGCAGGAAGCAGATTGTGCAGTCAACGTTTCTACCTGTTCTTGATTATGGTGATACTGTTTATCAAAATGCAGCTGCCTTACTCTTCAACCCTTGGATGCTGTTTTTCATAGCGCCCTTTGTTTTATGACAGGAGATAGTTTTATTTATCATCACTGTATTTTTAACCAAAATTATGGCTGGACATCTTTGAAGTCACGTAGAGCACATCGTTATGCTCTTTTTGTTTACAAAGCCCTGCTCCACAAAGTTCCGATTTACCTAACATCACTGTTAAGATTTTAAATGACACGTTATCAAACCTGTTCACAGGGTGACTCCTTTGGTGTCTAGAGAGATAGATAAATCAGATTTTAATTCCCTTGCACCATACGTGTAGAATTATCTACAAAACACGTTCAATTGGAGGAATTGGTTCCTCTAGGGCCTTTCAGATGGTTGTTAGGGGACATTTGTACTGAAGAATGTGTCTGTTTTTTATGATTGTGTTTTGCTTTTCGTGTATTGTTGTTTATAATAACATGTATTTTATTGTGTATATGAATGTGTAGTTTAATGTGTTTATTGTATTTTAATGGGTATTGTGGAGCTATACAGGGCTCATCTGGAAAGAGAACTTGGTCTCAGCATTGACTCCCTGCCAAAATTAAGGTTGAATAAAATTCATCACTGAGATACCATTGGCAGAAACAGAGTTTGGCTATAACACTGTCTCCAGACATATCTTTAAATGTAAGTGAACACAGTCAAATTTGAATAAGTCTGGCAAAACGTACTGAACAAGTAATGGACAGTAGGATGCTATAGCTAATAAAGAAAATGGTGGCTTACAGGTTGGCTTGGTAGGGACTTGTGCTTGGTATCTTGAATGACACAAACTAGTATTGACTATCCTGTTAGGCCCTTGAGTGAAGTCGCAGGTTTCAAATTTGGTCCTCTCCACCCCTGTAAGAAATGGTACAGTACGGATGCTGCTGAGGGGATGACTGATGGTAATGATGAAGGAGATGATGATGTGAATCAATGTTGGTACTCTAGTTTCCCCCAGCTCACCCTCCGTCTATTATGCTTTCCTGGCACAGCTTCACACTGTTCTGCATGGTTGTTTCTCCATGATCCTGTCCCCAGGCACCGCTGTGCTGTGCCGTGTATATCGCTGGCTCTCAAACCTTCGTCTCTGTCACATTTAGAAAAATGCAGGGGAAATGCCAGCTGCTTCTAAAGGCACAATACAAAATCTGAATGACTCATCACTTGAATAAGATGAATGAAAGACGAGCTGGTGTACTCTCCAACACTGAGTGAGAGTCATAGAAGAGATGACGCAGACTGAGTGTCAACCCTGCATCATACTCATTGAGACAGATTCGTTCAGACCCTCACCTCCTAGTGCTGTGAGAAGACTATTGAAGCCTATCGAAGGGTCAATAAACAGAATGTAGTGTCCTTTCTCTGAATGAATCTTCTGAAAGTCTCTGCCAGCACTGACAGAAAAACCTCTTCAGAGGAGGCATTTTCTCTCGCACTCTCACCGCAGTGACGCTACAGTGTTTATCTTCAGCGTTACAAAACTTTGTCTGGGTGAGAGCTCTTCCTCCAGGGTCCGTGTGGTGTACATCTGAGTATCTCTCCACCTCTGATCCCCCCCCCTTCCTCTCCTCTCTATCTGCCTTCCCAGGATAACCATCCTAAACAAAAGGGGGATGATGAACTTTGTGCACTGACGGAGAATCAGGGTTGTGAGCCTCAGCATATGGGACGAATACAGCGTTATGCATTTTTGTTGTTTTCTTAGGGAGCTGGACAGGGGAAATATTGAATGGAAGCCAGACCACTGGGCAAAAACTGGCTGAATCAACATTGTTTCCACGTCATTTCATTAAAAAAAAATTCTATGTGATGACGTTGTATCAATACTGGTGATGCTAGTGAACAAGCTGGTCAAGCTGGTCTGGCAAAACCCACCCATTAATATCATATTTCCCAACATGCTCTATTGCAGATTTTCTTGGAGTGTTTTTGCATGTACATTGATTGATTTATTAATCATATCCTACACAAAGATGAATGACATACATTTTTCGAAACTATTCCAATCTTTTAGTTGGATTTATTGCATCCGTTACTTAAATTTTTATTTCAACTTTACTTAAACAGGTAGGCTAGTTGAGAACAAGTTCTCCTTTACAACTGCTACCTGGTAAGGATAAAGCAAAGCAGTTCGACACATACAACAACGCAGAGTTACACATGGAATAAACAAACATACAGCCAATAATACAGTAGAAAAAGTCTATATAAAGTGTGTGAAAATGAGGTAGGATAAGGGAGGTAAGGCAATAAATAGGCCATGGTGGCGAAGTAATTACAATATAGCAATTAAACACTGGAATGGTAGATGTGCAGAAGATGAATGTGCAAGTAGAGATACTGGGGTGCAAAGGAGCAAGATAAATAAATAAATAAATAAATACAGTATGAGGATGAGGTAGTTGGATGGGCTATTTACAGATGCAGTGATCTGTGAGCTGCTCTAACAGCTGGTGCTTAAAGCTAGTGAGGAAGATATGAGTCTCCAGCTTCAGTGATTTTTGCAGTTCGTTCCAGTCATTGGCAGCAGAGAACTGGAAATAAAGGTGGCCAAAGGAAGAATTGGCTTTGGGGGTGACCAGTGAGATATACCTGCTGGAGCGCGTGCTACGGGTGGGTGCTGCTATGGTGATCAGTGAGCTGAGATAAGGCGGGCTTTACCTAGCAGAGACTAGTAGATGACCTGGAGGTAGTATGTTTGGCGACAAGTATGAAGCTAGGGCCAGCCAACAAGAGCGTACAGGTCACAGTGGTGGGTAGTATATGGGTATTTGGTGACAAAACGGATGGCACTGTGATAGACTGCATCCAATTTGTTGAGTAGAGTGTCGGAGGCTAATTTGTAAATGACATCGCCAAAGTCGAGGATCGGTAGGATGGTCAGTTTTACAAGGGTATGTTTGGCAGCATGAGTGAAGAATGCTTTGTTGCGAAATAGGAAGCTGATTCTAGATTTAATTTTGGATTGGTGATGCTGAATATGAGTCTGGAAGGAGAGTTTACAGTCTAACCAGACACCTAGGTATTTGTAGTTGTCCACATATTCTAAGTCAGAACCATCCAGAGTAGTGATGCTGGATGGGTGGGCAGGTGCAGGCAGCAATCGGTTGAAGAGCATGCATTTACTTTTACTTGCATTTAAGAGCAGTTGGAGGCCACGGAAGGAGAGTTGTATGGCATTGAAGCTCGTCTGGAGGTTAGTTTAGTTTTGACACACTGAACTCTATCAGAGAAGTAGTTGGTGAACCAGGCGAGGCAATCATTTGAGAAACCAAGGCTGTTGAGTCTGCTGATAAGAATGTGGTGATTGACTGAGTCGAAAGCCTTGGCCAAGTCGGTGAATACGGCTGCACAGTAATGTCTCTTATCGATGGCAGTTATGATATCGTTTAGGACCTTGAGCGTGGCTGAGGTGTACCCATGACCAGCTCTGAAACCAGATTGCATAGCGGAGAAGGTACGTTGGGATTCGAAATGGTCGGTAAACATTTTGTTAACTTGGCTTTCAAAGACCTTAGAAAGGCAGGGCAGGATAGATATAGGTCTGTAGCAGTTTGGGTCTAGAGTGTCTCCCCCTTTGAAGCAGGGGAATGACTGCGGCAGCTTTCCAATCTTTGGGAATCTCAGACGATACGAAAGAGAGGTTGAACAGGCTAGTAATAGGGGTTGCAAAAATTTCGGCATATCATTTTAGAAAAAGAGGGTCCAGATTGTCTAGCCCAGCTGATTTGTAGGGATCCAGAATTTGCAGCTCTTTCAGAACATCAGCTACCTGATTTGGTTGAGGGAGAAATGGGGAGGCTTGGGCGAGTTGCTTTGGGGGGTGCAGGGCTGTTTACCGGGGTAGGGGTAGCCAGGTGGAAAGCATGGCTAGCCTTAGAAAAATGTTTATTGAAATTCTCAATTATATTGGATTTATCGGTGGTGACAGTGTTTCCGAGCCTCAGTGCAGTGGGATACTGGGAGGAGGTGCTCTTATTCTCCATGGACTTTACAGTGTCCCATAACTTTTTGGAATTTGTGCTACAGGATCCAAATTTCTGCTTGAAAAAGCTAGCCTTAGCTTTCCTAACTGCCTGTGTATATTGGTTCCTAACTTCCCTGAAAAGTTGCATATCACGGGGGCTATTCGATGCTAATGCAGAACGCCACAGGATGTTTTTGTGCTGGTCAAGGGCAATCAGGTCTGGAGAGAACCAAGGGCTATATCTGTTCCTGGTTCTACATTTTTTGAATGGGGCATGCTTATTTAAGATTCTAAGGAACGCACTTTTAAAGAATAACCAGGCATTCTCTACTGACGGGATGAGGTCGATATCATTCCGGGATACCCCGGCCAGGTCGATTAGAAAGGCCTGCTCGCTGAAGTGTTTTAGGGGGCATTTGACAGTGATGAGCGGTGGTCGTTGACCGCAGACCCATTACGGACACAGGCAATGAGGCAGTGATCGCTGAGATCTTGGTTGAAAACAACAGAGGTGTATTTGGAGGGCAAGTAGGTTAGGATGATATCTATGAGGGTGCCCGTGTTTACGGATTTGGGGTTGTACCTGGTGGGTTCATTGATAATTTGTGTGAGATTGAGGGCATCAAGCTTAGATTGTATGATGGCCGGGGTGTTAAGCATGTCCCAGTTTAGGTCATCTAACGGCACAAGCTCTGAAGATAGATGGGGGGCAATCAATTCACATATGGTGTCCAGGGCACAGCTGGGGGCATAGGGTGATCTATAGCAAGTGGCAACGGTCAGAGACTTGTTTCTGGAAAGGTGAATTTTTAAAAGTCGAAGCTCGAATTGTTTGGGTACAGACCTGGATAGTAATACAGAATTCTGCAGGCTATCTCTGCAGTAGATTGCAAATCCGCCGCCTTTGGCAGTTCTATCTTGTCGGAAAATGTTATAGTTAGGGCTGAACATTTCAGGGTTTTTGGTGGTCTTCCTAAGCCAGGATTCAGACACGGTGTTATGACTCTCGTTGTTGGAATGAAGAGTGGACCAAGGCTCAACGTGGTAGGCGTACATCATCTTTTTATTGATGACACCAAGAGCAAAACAACACTGACAAAAAAAGCGCACAGTTCTGTAAGGCTAAGAAACTATACAGATAACAACATCCCACAAAACCCAAAAGGAAAATGACAACTTATATGTGATCCCCAATCAGAGACAACGATAGACAGCTGCCTGTGATTGGGAACCACACACACACACACACACACACACACACACACACACACACACACACACACACACACACACACACACACACACACACACACACACACACACACACACACACACACACACACACACACACACACACACACACACACACACACACACACACACACACACGGCCAAAGACAAAGAAATTGAAAACCTTGACTTTCCCACCCGAGTCACACCCTGACCTAACCAAACATAGAAAATAATAAGAAACTCTAAGGTCAGGGCGTGACACACGGCTAGGACATCCAGGTTGGCAGAGTGTGCTAAAGCAGTGAATAAAACAAACTTAGGGAGGAGGCTTCTAATGTTAACATGCATGGAACCAAGGCTTTTACAGTTACAGAAGTCAACAAATGAGAGCACCTGGGGAATAGGAGTGGAACTAGGCACTGCAGGGCCTGGATTAACCTCTACATCACCAGAGGAACAGAGGAGGAGTAGGATAAGGGTAATGGTTACTGAAATGGTTGTTCCAGTTTAGATGGTCTCATTTATTCATAATTCTAATCCTGGCAATCTTTCTGAATGCAGATTTGGGGTGAATAGAAATTCCAATAGTTGGATATTCCTACTCTGGCTGGATTCCAATAGAAATTAAATATACCTTTGCAAGCCAGCATAATGTGACTTGAAGGCCTGAGGCGTTTACTGTATTAGGGTGAAACTCTTAAAGTAAGAACTACGTGATGTACTGTCGTTAATAATTAAGCACTTTGATGCTGGTGACCAGTTTATGCTGGTCACCAGTGTCCAAAACACAGAGAAGGCTGGTCACCAGCATACCATGCTGGTCACCAGCATACCATGCTGGTCATCAGTGTCCAAAACACAGCGTATGCTATGATCAGCCTATGCTCGTCATGCTGTTTTTTTCCAGCAGGGTAGTGAGACAGGTTCCAGGCCAATACTATAAAGGCATCCGCCTACAGTTTATATACAATAGTACTCATTGTTTGTTGTGCATTCTGCGGGTAATTTGAATGACCAATAAATGTAAGTCTTAATACAGGAGTTAATACTGTAGATCAGAATTACCCCTCCCCCTCTCTCTTTTTCCCCACTCCCCCCTCTCTCTCACTTCTAGCTATGTTCTGGAGTGCTACTGTGGAGTGATTGCTTGTAGCAAACTGAAGACAAATGAGATTTATAGATTTTTTCCCCTCACAGTTTCTTTTCTCTCCCTCTTTTTCTGTCTTACCCCCTTACTCTCTCCAATCATGCCACAACATGTCTCAGTTCCCTGCTATCATCAGATTTGGACGGAGGAGCCTCTATCTGAGCCAGGCTACTGTGGAAAGAAGATTGTTGACCCTCCCTACCCACCCTGCTCATTCCCTGAGGACCCACCCTGTTGCTGGCTGGGTGTCGCTCCCCGCTCTGCCTGGTGGTGGCCCTCGGAAGCTTTGAGCGCATAGAGGTACGTTCAGTTCTCTACACTCCTATTGATTTGTGTAATTTCCTGTCACATTGTTCCATTTGATTAAATTGCTCAGTGGTTGCATCACAAACATTAGTTGGTCTGTAAAAATTGTCTAGACATTGGGAGACATGGTTTATCCATCGTTACTGTAAAGTTTTACACAGATCACATAAAGGCACTGTTGATATTGTCCTTATTCATAGCCCTTATTGTTATTGTAATGTACTGTGTCAGTATCAGACTCTTACATCAAATAGAATAAGTGGTCTGATGACAAGCCAATCTGTGGTCAGTGAATCTCCTGGCCCACACTCTTAGCATACAGAGGGCTCTGCCTGCTGAGAGGGCAGCAATATTAATGCTGAAGTCAGTAACATTTGATTTGATTGGAAGTTAGTGCTGCTTAAGCAGGGAATATTAAATGTGACCGTCAATTTGATCAGTTGACAGTTAGTTATGCTTTCCTGCATGGATTTGATGTATTGATTTGAGTTGTGGTAAAGATGGGAGAAGATAACTTTTAATAAACAACTCATTATGATTATCTAACTCATAATAATTTAATGTGTGACTAAATTGATTACATAGTGAGGAACAAGATTAAAATTGTTCATGTTGTTTCCAATGAAGGAATCAGAGAATGTAAATGCTCATCTTAAAACCTAGCCTAAGTGATTTAGGGCAAAGAGTATCTGTAGCTAAGAATTCCTTGTTATATGTGTAATTTATCATGTAACTTTGTGTGTGTGTGTCTCGTCTTTATCTGCGTGTCCACCTGCAGAGTGCAATAGTGCAGCAGCCATGACGAACGCAGTGATGGGCGGTAGCTCGGACCGCTGGGTGCCCAACGATAGGCAGATGAGCATGCATGCCAAGTAAGCACGGGTGGCATAACAACAGGGTACACTAAGCACCATGCTGTTATCTCTGCACTCTAAAAAAAGATTTTTATTTATTTGAGTTATTTTGACCTAGCCAGTTGGGTTGTGTGAATAACCCAACATGTTGAGTTGTTGGGATTACCAAAACATGGGTTCATTTAACCATCAATTCAGTTTTTATTCACTTTCATGCTGGGTTGACCCAGCACTTCTACACGTGTGTAAGCCTCATTAAAGCTGTCAGTGTCCAACCTTAATACGTGATAACAATACAACTGAACAGATGAACGGGAATGACATTTGCTCTCACGGGTGGCTAAAAATAACTTAACATCTGAAAGCTACACCCTTACTAAGTCACGCCTCCATTCTTATGATCGAACCCACTGGGACATATCTCAATAATCCAGCATCAAAAACCCTACCTTGCACTTAAAAAAAACAACAACCCAACTAAGAGACCCAATGCCTGCAACCCAGCAGTTGGGTCATCCAAACAACCCAGCATTTTTTTTTAGTGTTGGTCAATTGCCTGCTGCATGGTGCTGTTAACCCCTCCATGCTTTCCCAGGCACCAATTTATTTTCTCCTCTCCTGTCTGCTTCCTTTTAATCTCTGCCATGGCTGGGACTCAGTGATAAGGAACAGTAAGTAGTACAGCTCTCCCTCCATCTCTCCGTCTACCTTATCCCCCCACCCTCTCCACAGTTTCAATCTACTATTCTACTTTTTGATTGTATTTAGAGTGTGTCTAGGCTATGTACAGGTAAATGTATATTCTCTCCTTAATTATTGTATGTTCACATATGTTTTGGACACAGGTAATGAAGGATGTTTGCACAATGTGCACATGTGCATTAGGCCATTATGGTATTTGTTGTATTACGTTGTCTACTTTGTCTCTGTCTATTGTATACCTCTGTCAATTCTTGTGTCTGAGTGTTATTTTGCATATACATTTGATTTCTCACTGTATGTCTGAGTGTGTGACCCTGACGTGCTAAAAATGCATGCATGCAGAATGGGTGCCTCAGCCCCAGACAGTTTTCCTGTGTGGTTGTCAGGGGCAACTGGACCAACCAGGCCAGGCCAGGTCCCGACGCTCCGGACCTGACCGACGAGGAGAAGGAGATCATTAACGGTGTGATCGCCCGTGCTGAGAAGATGGAGGCCATGGAGCAGGAGAGAATTGGGTGAGGACTAAAGAGACATTCTGAGCTAATGGATTGGAACTCCAATGCACGGCCCACCTCAGTGTTGTTAAATCTCACCAAAAATACTAGACAAGATGATAGAATTACACACACATCATTCAATCAGTTAGACTATTAATAACACATTTACCCAACTGAGCAAGGATGTTCTACTGGTAATAGGCTGTAATGAAAGTTGTCCTGGCTGCTACAGACGCCTGGTGAACCGTCTAGATGACATGAAGAAGACGGTGTGTGGGGACGGGGTGAACCGCTGTCTGCTGTGTGGGGAGCAGCTGGGTGTTCCAGGGGTCAGCTCAGTGGTTTGTGAGGACTGCAAAAAGGTAGGGGGGTTGGAAAGATTGGCTTTTTTCCCCTTCCTAGATGGCAAAGACGCTTTGCGGACCATGTTAGGCCACAATTGACCCTGAGAAATGAAATGGTAATATATCTGTGACATTGTAAACATTAATACCTCTTTGTGAACCTGTGTCTTTTCTCCTGTAGCACATGTGCACCAAGTGTGGAGTGCAGAACGGCAGCCGGTCGCGCTCTGTGTGGCTCTGCAAGATCTGCAGCGAACAGCGAGAGGTGAGTATTTCTGCGAGACACACAGGGTGACAGGGATATGTCATAGCATGACACATGTTACGCTATGTGTCATAGTGAATTAAAGGACGTGGTTGGTGAAAGATACAGAGTGATGATTCACTTTCTGTGAGACAGAGGGATCAGGGAGATTAACAGTGAGTGTACTGTTGGTGTCAAGGTTAAAGCTTATATGACGCAGGCCATTATTTACGAACCCCAGGAAGACTATCTGTTGTCATGGCGTCAGCTTGATGGGGATCCAAATAAAGATGAAAGATTCTAAATCATCTCTTAGGTGTGGAAGCGATCTGGTGCTTGGTTCTTTAAAGGCTTTCCTAAGCAGTTCCTGCCCTCGCCCATGCCCATCTCCAAGTCCAAAGAGTCAAGTGCCCAGCGAGCCCCAGAGCCAGCATCATCTGACCCCAGGGCTGCAGCTGGTCATCCCCAATCACAGGCCAGAGGTAAGCAGGCCGCACGGAGCAGTGGGAATGGGGGTTGTGTCAGGTTGATTGCTTTTTTGGCTTGTGAGAGTGGCAAAGCAGATATAGACATGGTCTGTTTTCAGTAGCTGGCCAGGCAGAATAAAACCCATTCAGCTAACTAATTATAGCTAAATGGGAATGATGTTGTCCTGAAGTCAATATTCTATTCTAAAAGATAAAAGTGATGGAAACCCCGAACAGTATCTACAATGTTTTATTTGTTTTAAATTTTGTACTGTTCTTTACTGATGTTGTCGACTATGAATATAGTACTACTGTTTTGTTGGGAGCATATCTCAGTGGGCCATGCACACTCGGGAGAGGTCTTAATTCATGAACATGTACCACGTTCAATATGACTGAAGTCTTATACAAAACAACTCAGTTGACAGGGCAAAAATAAGAGTGTAGGTGTGAGAGAGAATCAATGTCCGGTGCTGCCTGTCTCCCAGGTCCAGAGGAGAGTCAGTCTCCTAGTGCTAGCCAGCAGGGAGCAGGTGAGTCATTCAGTCATTAACCTTATAGCCACCATCTCAATGCAACGTCTCACCAGTTTAAACAGACAAACATCACCAGATGTTGGGCCCTCCACTGGCTCCCAGTCACTCCTAACAATTATTTGAGTGATTCATTTGTCAGCATTAGCATAAAAGCCCAGGTCTGTTTCCCAGAATGAGCACTGCCACCTCCTCTCAGACAGCCAGATCAAGGGGTGGGTGGGTTGACTTGGGCAGTGGGAAGTACATTCTGGGGCAAGGCTGGCACCTCCAGGGGGCTCTGAAAAGAGAGGTGGCATAGAATCTGCTCCCACTTGCAGCAGTGCCATTAGAATCACAGTAAGATATCTTCAAAAAAAGAAAGCTGGGGGGGAAAAGGTAGAGAAAAGAAATCCAGGATTTAGGAAGTGATCAAGGTTGCCTGCCACAGTTTGTTGTACTGTATGTAGGTCAATGCCTGTGCAATGGAAAATCTTCAACATTAAAAGGATTCACAGAGACTAGAGAGCCATATGGATTCCACTGCAGGGCAGTCTAAGTGATGTGTGTGTGTGTGTGTGTTTTGTTAATGTGTGTAGCAGGACCAGAGGAACTGGGGCATGCTGGCAAACCACCTGTGGCCCCTAAGCCGTCAGATGTTCGCATGGCCACTGGTGGGACTGGTCATGGTTACAATGAGGGAGGTGCTCAGAACAGCCCAGTGGCGCTGCAGAAGGCTGTTCCAGTCCAGAGCTCCAGGCCCCCTCCAGCAGCATCGGCCCAGCAGGGTATGGCAAAGATGGACCCACATCACCAGGCCAGCCCTGACACTGACACACACTTAGCATTTATAGAGGATAGAAATATGTAGTGTCCATCAGCACATAAAAAAACACTAATCATTATCATGGTTATGGTTGTAGCTCCACTGGAGACGGAGGGAGGTGGCTACTCCACTAGCGGTGCTCCAGTGGAGGAGAGAGTGCCTCCTGCAGTGCGGGAGGAGAGGAGACAGCCAACCACCTACAACCCCGTTCCTGCTCGACAACAAGCCCCTCCGCCTGAGGAGGAGGATGCAAACAGCTATGACTCAGATGAGGCCAGTAAGTGACCAGCCTGTCCTTCCAGCTAGACCTCTTCAATATGGGCTATGTGTCTACTGTTGGATTTCCACCTTACTCAAGACTTCAGTGATATCTCTCTCGATGGCTTCCAGACAGTTTTAAGTCAACATACACTGAGTGTACCAACATCACTTAGTTGTGGTTTACTGGGCATATATCACACCTCCTCGGGCCATATTGCTTAAATAGACTCAATATTAGGAAGATGTTCTTAACGTCTTGTACACTCAGTGTATAAAGACTCCCCACTGGGCACATACATCAATATAACTATTCCACGTTGGTTCAATGTAATTTCATTGAAATAACGTGGAAACAATGTTGATTGAACCGGTGTTTGCCCTGTGGGTCTGCTCTTTGTATTTCTATTTGTTTACGTAGTCATTCAGCAGACACTTTTATCCAGTCTGTTGTAGCATCTCCTTGCTTGACCTCTTACCCCTTTGAGTCGATGGCCTTTGTAGCGTTCTAAGCATATCAATCCTCTAATAATACTAGCAGCCAGCATGCATCCTTCTACTAGAATTCATGGAGATGTATTGGAGATGATATACGATAACGACCGTATATTATCCAGCCATGTGAATCAACATCTTGGAAGTGAAGTAGAAGAGAATGTAAAACAATTCAATAGTGAGACAAACTCTGTAATGGAACAATTTGTATGCATGTCTCCTTTGCGTGATATGAATCGTGTCATGACAGTCGTACGCCATGTTACATTCCTCAAATGGTCTTTCCTTGCTCCCTGGGGGATGAGGCGTTCATATACTTCATGGGGGTCCGGGAATTTAGAACAGAACACATTATTTGGGATAAGAGAGCGCTGACGGGATCTAGATTTCCCTTGTGTTTCAATAGTTCCCTAATGTTATGGTAGAAATAGCATTGGTTCTGGTTCTCTATGGAGTTGGCAGTGCTAGGACAGCCAGGTTCTGTGGTTCTGTAGGCCTAATGGATTAAACAAGTACATTCTTTGTTTGCATCTCGTTACTGTAGGTAGCATTATATTACACAAATTAAATGTGTGCATTTTCGCCCTAATCTAATATTCAACTTTCCTGTGCTTTATTGTTTTCCTGCCATTTGAATCGCTAAAGAGGCTGATTGGAGTCAGAGAGATTTAAGTACACGGGCCACTAGAACTACAGGCTTTAAACGCTAGCCTCCCAACCATTACTCAGCAATGTGGTGGTTTGGAGCTGTTGGAGGTTTACTGTTTTAGATGAGGGGGATGATAGATTTAAACCTATTGATTATTAGTATCATCCCAGTTTCACCCTCCCTAAACATCCATGCATAGAATCCCATTTAACTTCTCTGTTTTCATGTTCCGTTTGAAGTGGGATATTTTCTAAATGTATTCCTTTGTGAGTCATATTTTTCTTTAGCTGATATTACAGTGATATTCTGCTGGTTTTTAATGTGATTTCCTGTTTCTTTGGACGGATGCATAACCTATTTCATCTGTTTACAGTCCATTTAGTCTGCAGATTTACTTTTGGATTATTTATTTATTTCTCCTTTATCAGTTCATCACTTGATTTTCTGTTGTTTGGTCTGCCGTCTGGCGTGAGGCTCATGTCTCTTTTACGGTCGACCAGGCTTCTCCAACCCTGTTCCTGGAGAGTTACCCTCCTGTAGGTTTTTCACTCCCACACCAGTTGTAACTAACCTGATTCAGTTTATCAACCAGCTAATTATTACAATCAAGTGCGCTACATTAAAGTTGGAGTGAAAACCTACAGGATGGTAGCTGTCTAGGAAAAGGGTTGTAGACATTCTCAATATTTTCTGATACTCTGAGAATCAATCCCAGTCTAGACTCTATTTACAACCCAGTGCTCTCTATATAAGATGTACTGCTAGTGACTGTGTTCCACTGTTTGTTGTCTGGCCTAATGACTGTTCTGGGTGTATTTCAGCCACTCTGGGCGGCTTGGAGTTTAGCTTGCTTTATGAGCAGGAGAACAACAGTCTCCACTGCAGCATCCTCAAAGCCAAGGTATCACCTACTGCACTCATTCACTCACTCACTCTGAGCCAATTACACTGAAGTGGCCTGTGTTAAGAAGCTGCTGCTGCAGTAGTTTACTTTTCCATCTTGAATAGGGGCTCCTGGTCCCTGCTGTCCTGTCTGGTGACATAAAGAGTCTTGTCTTTCCCTCAGGGACTGAAGCCCATGGACTCGAACGGACTGGCTGATCCCTATGTCAAGCTGCATCTATTGCCAGGGGCCAGTAAGGTGATAGAATTCACTTTCCTTATTTTCAACCTGGGAGTTAATATATGTTTGTGTATTTGTTATGGTATGTGTTATTATTCAGAAAAATGTGTAATGCTAGGATACACGCCCATTAGCTCAAGCCTGCCACCATAAGGATGATCCATTGTACTACACATAAAGGTCCCTTGCCTCTCTCCAGGCTCAGATATAGAAGTGCTCTAGACCAGTTGATTGAGTTCCTTATCTTTATTTATTGTATCTACTCTCATGTGCTGCAGTCCAACAAGCTACGCACCAAGACCCTGAGAAACACCCGTAACCCTGCCTGGAACGAGACCCTGGTCTACCACGGACTCACAGACGAGGACATGCAGCGCAAGACTCTCAGGTGGATACTTGAAGCAGAGAAACAACACACGTCTGTTCACTAAACATCAGGATAACCTGTCTCGTTGTCTACATTTGTTACCGTGGTTTTATCTAAAGGCTTAATTGTTTTAATTGACATGATTTCCTCCAGAGAGGTGATGATCCAATATGATCGATGTACTATCTTGTTTGATGTAGGATCTCTGTCTGTGATGAGGACAAGTTTGGGCATAATGAGTTTATCGGAGAAACTCGCATTGCGCTGAAGAAACTGAAGATCAACCAGAAAAACAACTTCAACGTGTGTCTCGAGAGAGTTGTCCCTGTGAGCACGTTAACATGCTACACAGATAAATATACAGTAAAAGTCCCATTTGTTTGTATGTTTGATTGGACCACCCTTATCCATATTTTTCCACAGACAAAGAAGACTGCAACAGCTGGAGGGGCTCGAGGCATTTCGCTCTACGAGGATGAGGTATTGGTGTTTGACCTGCATGTATGGGCATGTAGATTACCGCTACGTGTCTTCATGCAAATCATGTCTTCGTGATATGATTTTTAAAAAAAATGTTACTCTTCCCTCCTCTCTCTCTCGTCCAGGGTGGGAAGGAGGTTGGAGATGTGGAGGAGCGTGGTCGTATCTTGATCTCCCTCACGTACAGCACCCAGCAGAATCGTCTCCTCGTGGGTGTGGTGCGCTGTGTTCACCTGGCCGCCATGGATGCCAATGGATACTCTGACCCATTTGTCGAAATGTCAGTCTGTTTCACTGTGTTTCCTATCAGGCGTGAATACAAAAAAAAACGTTTCCAGTGTTTAGTATCATTTTTTCACTCAAAATCAATACAAATGGAATTATGTCAAAGTTTTTCATTTGCATAGCAGAATATCTGTTTTGCAATTTACTTTCCTATCCCCAAATGCAGGATGACAACATCAAACTAATATGATCTATTATATGATGTGTTAGATGCCTGAGACCTGATATGGGGAAGAAGGCCAAGAACAAAACAAATATCAAGAAGAAGAACCTGAACCCAGAGTACAACGAGGTCAGCCTCCTGTTGGTCCCTTGCAATAATAATAGAAGATGAAAGTAACCATCTGATAGCAGTACTTTGTTTGTGCTTTTAATGTTTAAATGCCTGTGAAAACATCAATGTATTGATTTGTGTATCGAAGTAAATTACATTTATTGGATATTGTGAGGGGGATGATTTCTCCGTTGTTGTGTTACAGGAATTTAGCTATGACATCAAGCACAGCGACCTGGCTAAGAAGACCCTGGACATCTCAGTGTGGGACTACGACATTGGGAAATCCAACGATTACATCGGTACGATCCATAGGAGATCTGTTTGAGATCTACTATACCTTGTTGAAGTTTCCATCTGTTGTGCCAGCCCTCTCACCCTCCTCTCCCTCCTTGTTGGTCTGCTGTAGGTGGGTGCCAGCTGGGCATCACAGCCAAAGGGGAGCGGCTGAAGCACTGGTATGAGTGCCTGAAGAACAAGGACAAGAAGATAGAGCGCTGGCACACCCTGTTGAATGAGAATCCTGTCAACAGCAACTAACCCCTATTATAATGAGCAAAGTCCTCTCCCTCAACACTCATCCCCCTCTCCTTTCTCACATTACCCTCTCTACCCTTCCCAAGAACCTTTAATATTGGACTAACCAGTAGTCTTCCTGTCTGGCTGTCTGCATTCTTTCCTGTCCTCAACCCAACCCGCCACATGCACCTTTCCATCCTCCCCTGTTGTCCCAGGTGTGATATTCCCATCTCATGTCTCTCCCCCTTTACTGAGACTTATCTGGAAATACTCCTCCAGAGGCAAAACATGGTATACTTTAAAATCATCCTGAAATCATAAACAACTTAGGGATTCAACAATTGAAGGCAAAAAAATACATAAATAAGTACTTTTGAAGATAATAAAAACAACAGCTTGACATTGTATTATACGGTTGCATTGAGATAATCATAGCAGTCGATGATGTTATATATTGAATTTGACACATCCTAAAGAAAACCAATATTGAAATGCACTAGCACAAAAGATGTTGAAGCAATATGTAATTCTATGTGGGATTACAGCTGCAGCACCCGTTGGACTATGAAGTTCATTAGACTGGCAGGTTGTAATCCTTCATTTCTTGTAAAATGACATCATGCAGTATTATTACCACTTGTATGAGCATGCAAAACCACATGAAAACACACCGAGGACCCACAGCTGCCCTCTGAACTATTTCAAATGTTCCAAAAGTCACATGTTTATTTAATGATATCTAATGAATATTATGGCATTCTCATGAAGAAGGTTTATATGCTGCAGAATTTCTGAAGTTAAAGATAGAAAATAATCTGGACTCTGGGAATGATTCACAAAAAACTTGACAAAAAACATATATTTATTATTTTTTAATATATTACATACTAAATAGGCAATTCAAGTAAATCATATTTGTATTTATTTCAGAATCAGTTTAAATATTTTGAATGATAGCACTCCTATTAGAAGAAATTGTGCTCACTTCATGACAAGTGTTCACTTTGTCCTTATTTGAGTCATGTTTATATAGAGGTAGTGGGAACATGTTCAATTTTTGATGAGAATGTTTGCACTGAAAAGTTGAAAATCTGGTTCAGTTCTTTGTTTACGGTGAAGGTAGAGAGGAGACAGGAAAACCTTATTTCCCTGGCGAGTAATGAGAAGTATACTATGACAGGTGTGGTCTAAATGAATGTTTACAGAGGTTTTTTACTGACTGACATTTTTAGATCGAATGCACATGATCAGATTTTTCACTGCCACGTAAAGCCTGCTCCACCTTAGTCACATGAAATAAGACAACGTGGGTAAGGCTATGTCATAAGTAAATGAGCTGCTTGCATGCACTGTGCTCGTGACCCTTGTGTTTTCTGTGGCTGGAGCAGTCACACACCCCAACCGGCTCCTCCCCACAATGCACCCCCCTTTACCCACTCTGGCCGCCTCCATTAATGCGTCATCCTTTTTTGCTGCACCATTCACTCAAAGTTTTGGCGGTTTTACCGTAATTCAAAGAAAGCACATCTTATACCATGGAATGACTTCAATTTATACAGCTGTTTGCAAGTTTCTCCAAAAAAACTATGCATGAGAGATCTTGTGGTTCATGATATATACATTGACTTAAGAAACAAATTATATTGTAATTTGATGATTTGTCTCTAACCCTTAACATTGGTCCAAATGCTTTTTTTAAACACTGAAGTCCACAGCAACATACATGTATTTATGCAGCATGAATATCAGGACTATTATTATCATTAGGCTAACAATGGATAAATTCATTGATGTACCGCGCTACTTTAGACCCTCTTCAGAGCATCCTCAGCTTGGTAATGTGACAGGGATGAGAGCAAAAGCTAGGACCCTGTACACAGAGCTCAGATAACGCTTAGAGGGCTGATTACTGTGCGTAAACAGTCAAGCACGGTGATCTCACCGACCAGTTCCTGAAGGTAGACGATTAAAGGAGATTCATCTCATCTATAGAGTGATGCATTTTCACCAAGTGCTCGGTCTCCTCCTTTGATGGGTAAAAACAGGAGCTCCCACAGCCAATGAGAGCCTCTGCTGAACTGTATTGTCTTGCTGTCCACCAGTAGCCACAATTTCAACATTATTTTGTTGCGTATGCACTTGGTTTCCACTGGTTCTACTACGGTACTATTGTAGCCTACCTGTTCTGTTTTGTGACCAGTTTAGTGGTCTTTAATCTTAATTAATTTCTATTCTCTTTTCTGGATAGTAAGTATCGCTAAACCTAAAGAGGATACAACTGTTCTCCGTTTTGTTCTGCCTACTCTATTTAAATGAATTGTTTGTTTGTTTTAATTTATGTTAATTGTAAATAAGTAGTGCATGGACTTGAGAGAAACAAAATATAAGTACCTGTGTATGTTTGCATGTAAAGATTTTACAAAGAGTTAGGTTTACACAGATCAATAAAAGCAAGGTCAGACTTGTGAGATCATCATCTTGTGTACCGTCTATGGTCTTTGTGGGGAGATAGTTTTGTGTGTGTGTGTGGTTTTGATGCTACATGTTGCGTTGTGCCTAAGAACAGCCCATTGGGCATATACCACACCTCCTCGGCCCTTATTGTTTAGAGAAACACTGAGTGTATTAAACATTAGGAACGCCTGCTCTTCCCATGACATAGCCTGACCAGGTGAATCCAAGTGAAAGCTATGATCCCTTATTGATGTCACTTGTTGTCTAGATGAAGGGGAGAAGACAAGTTAAAGAAGGATTTTTAGGACTTGAGACATGGATTGTGTATGTGTGCCATTCAATTCAAATCAAATCAAATTTTATTTGTCACATGTGCCAAATTCAACAGGTGTTTCACCTTACAGTGAAATGCTTACTTACAAGCCCTTAAACAACAACGTAGTTAAGAAAAATACCTGGTAAGTTAACAAAAAACAAAAAAGCAAATACAAATAAAAAAATTGCTAAGTAAAAAATAAGAAATAAAAGTAACAAATAACTAAAGAGCAGCAGTAAAATAACAATAGCGAGGCTACCGGTACAGAGTCAATGTGCAGGGGCACCGGTTAGCTGAGGTAATTGAGGTAATATGTACATGTAGGTAGAGTGAAAGTGACTATGCATAGATAATACACTGAGGGTGGCATCAGTGTAAAAGGGGGGTGCAATGCAATAGCCATTTGATTAGCTGTTCAGGAGTCTTATGGCTTGGGGGTAGAAGCTGTTTAGAAGTCTCTTAGACCTAGACTTGGCGCTCCCGTCCCGCTTGCCGTGCGGTAGCAGAGAGAACAGTCTATGACCGGGGTGGCTGGAGTCTTTGACCATTTTTAGGGCCTTCCTCTGACACGGCCTGGTATAGAGGTCCTGGATGGCAGGAAGCTTGGCCCCAGTGATGTACTGAGCTGTTCGCACTACACTCTGTAGTGCCTTGCGTTCGGCGGCCGAGCAGTTGCCATACCAGGAGGTGATGCAACCAGTCAGCTCTCCATGGTGCATTTGTAGAACTTCTTGAGGATCTGAGGACCCATGCCAAATCTTTTCAGTCTCCTGAGGGTGAATAGGTTTTGTCGTGCCCTCTTCACGACTGTCTTGGTATGCTTGGACAATGTGAGTTTATTGGTGATGTGGACACCAAGGAACTTGAAGCTCTCAACCTGCTCCATCCACTACAGCCCCGTCAATGTTAATGGGGGCCTGTGCGGCCCTCCTTTTCCTATTGTCCATTATCATCTCCGCTGTCTTACTCACATTGATGGAGAGGTTGTTGTCCTGGCACCACACTACCAGGTCTCTGACCTCCTCCCTATAGGCTGTCTCATCGTTGACAGTGATCAGGCCTACCACTGTTGTGTCGCCAGCAAAATTAATTATGGTGCTGGAGTCGTGCCTGGACATGCAGTCATGAGTGAACAGGGAGTACAGGAGGGGACTGAGCACACGCACCCCTGAGGGACCCCGTGTTGAGGATCAGCGTGGCGGATGTGTTGTTTCCTATCCTTACCACCGGGGGGCGGCCCATCAGGATGTCCAGAATCCAGATGCAGAGGAAGGTGTTTAGTCCCAGGGTCCTCAGCTTGGTGATGAGCATTGAGGGCACTATGGTGTTGAACACTGAGCTGTAGTCAATTAATAGCATTCTCACATAGCTGTTCCATGTGTCCAGGTGTGAAAAGCCAGTGTGGAGTGCAATAGAGATTGCATCATCTGTGGATCTGTTGGGGCGGTATGCAAATTGGAGTGGGTCTAGGGTTTCTGGGATAATGGTATTGATGTGAGCCATTCATAGAGTGAATATGAAAAACAAAATAGTGCCTCTGAACGGGGTATAGTAGTAGTAGGTGCCATGCGCACCGGTGTGAGTGTGTCAAGAACTGCAACATAACCATGCAATCTCCATAGACAAACATTGCCAGTAGAATGGCCTTACTGAAGAGCTCAGTGACTTTCAACATGGCACCGTCATAGGATGCCACCTTTTTAATAAGTCAGTTCATCAAATGAATGAGCAGGCCAGACAACTGTAAGTGCTGTTATTGTGAAGTGAAAACGTCTAGGAGCAACAGTGAGCCGCAAAGTGTTAGGCCACACAAGCTCACAGAACGGGAGCGCCTCGGTTGCAACACTTACTACCAAGTTCCAAACTGCCTCTGGAAGTAACATCAGCACAATAATGTTCGTCGGGAACTTCATAAAATGGGATTCCATGGACCAGCAGTCGCACACAAGCCTAAGATCACCAAACGCAACGCCAAGCGTCGGCTGGAGTGGTGTAAAGCTTGCAGGCATTGGACTCTGGAGCAGTGGAAACGCGTTCTCTGGGGTGATGAACCACACTTCACCATCTGGCAGTTCGACGGACGAATCTGGGGTTGGCGGATGCCAGGAGACGGCTACCTGCCCGAAGGCATAGTGCCAATTGTAAAGTTTGGTGAAGGAGGAATAATGGTCTGGGACGATTCTAGACGATTCTGTGCTTCCGACGTTGTGGCAACAGTTTGGTGAAGGCCCTTTCCTGTTTCATCAGGACAATGCCCCTGTGCTCAAAGCAAGGTCCATACAGAAATTATTTGTTGAGATTGGTGTGGAAGAACTTGACTGGCCTGCACAGAGCCTAAATTGGAGCGCAGACTGTGAGCCAGGCTTAATTGCCCAACATCAATGCCCAACCTCACTAATGCACTTGTGGCTGAATGGAAGCAAGTCCCTGCAGCAAAGTTCCAACATCTAGTATAAAGCCTTCCCAGAAGAGTGGAGGCTGTTACAGCAGCAAAGGGAGGACCAACTACATATTAGTGCCCATAAATTTGGAATGAGATGTTCGACGAACAGGTGTCCAACAACGTTGAATTGACGTCTGTGCCCAGTCGGCAGGCTTCTCGGATTTCTCCAACCGGCAGCAATTTCTCCAACAAACTGCTGTTAAGGGCCCTCGGAGTGTGGTGTCAGGCAAATAACCTCACACTCAACGTCAACAAAACTAAGGAGATGATTGTGGACTTCCGGAAACAGCAGAGGGAACACCCCCTATCCACATCGATGGAACAGTAGTGGAGAAGGTAGTAAGTTTTAAGTTCCTCTGCGTACACATCACAGACAAACTGAATTAGTCCACCCATACAGACAGCATCGTGAAGAAGGCGCAGCAGCGCTTCTTCAACCTCAGGAGGCTGAAGAAATTTGGCTTGTCACCAAAGCACTCACAAACTTCTACAGATGCACAATCGAGAGCATCCTGTCGGGCTGTATCACCACCTGGTACGGCAACTGCTCCGCCCACAACCATAAGGATCTCCAGAGGGTAGTGAGGTCTGCACAACGCATCACCGGGGGCAACTACCTGCCCTCCAGGACACCTACACCACCCGATGTCACAGGAAGGCCATAAAGATCATAAAGGACAACAACCACCCGAGCCACTGCCTGTTCACCCCGTTATCATCCAGAAGGCGAGGTCAGTACAGGTGCATCAAAGCTGGGACCGAGAGACTGAAAAACAGATTCTATCTCAAGGCCATCAGACTGTTAAACAGCCACCACTAACATTGAGTGGCTGCTGCCAACACACTGACTCAACTCCAGCCACTTTAATAATGGGAATTGATGTAAAATATATCACTAGCCACTTTAAACAATGCTACCTAATATAATGTTTACATACCGTACATTATTCATCTCATATGTATACGTATATACTGTACTCTATATCATCTACTGCATCCTTATGTAATACATGTATCACTAGCCACTTTAACTATGCCACTTTATTTACATACTCATCTCATATGTTATTTTCCTTGGATAGTTTGTGGGTTATTGTCTATGTGTAGTTGCATGTCAGCACTCGTTGTTATATAGCTTCACTTTCATTTCTTTGTTTAGTGTTTTTTCCCTTCATTAAAAGAAGCATGTGTGCTTATCACGCTGCGCTTTGGTCTCATCAATACGACGAACGTGACATCACCGTAGGGATGGTGCCAGGTTTCCTTCAGATGTGACACTTGGCATTCAGGCCAAAGAGTTCAATTTTGGTTTCATCAGACCAGAGAATATTGTTTCTCATGGTCTGAGAGTCTTTAGGTGTATTTTGGAAAACTGCAAGCAGACTGTCATGTGCCTTTTACTGAGGACTGGGTTCCGTCTGACGACTCCACCATAAAGGCCTGATTGGTGGAGGGCTGCAGAGATGTGTGTCCTTCTGGAATGTTCTCCCATCTCCACAGAGGAACTCTGTCAGAGTGACCATCAGGTTCTTGGTCACCTCCCCGACCAAAGCCCTTCTCCCCCGATTGCTCAATATGTTCTTGGGGACCTTCAATGCTGCAGACATTTTTTGGTACCCTTCCCCAGATCTGTGCCTCGACAATCACAATTTGAGCTTTTTGGCCATCAAAGAAAATGCTATGTCTGGTGCAAACCCAACACCTCTCATCACCCCGAGAATACCATCCCTGTTGTGGGGATGTTTTTCCATCGGCAGGGACTGGGAAACTGGTCAGAATTTAAGGTATGATGGATGGTGCTAAATGCAGGGAAATCCTTGAGGAAAACCTGTTTCAGTCTTCCAGAAATTTGAGACTTGGATGGGGCGGGGGGGGGTGAATAGTTATGCATGCTCAAGTTCTGTTTTTTTGTCTTATTTCTTCTTTGTTTCACAATAAAAACATATGTTGTGGAAATCAAATGATTCAAACCCCCCCAAAATCTATTTTAATTCCAGTTTGTAAGGCAACAAAATTGGAAAAATGCCAATGGGGTGAATACTTTCGCAAGCCACTGTATACAGTACCAGTCAAAGGTTTGGACACACCTACTCATTCAAGGATTTAAAAAACTATTTTCTACATTGTAGAATAGTGAAGACATCAAAACTATGAAATAACACACATGGAATCATGTAGTAACCAAAAAATTGTTAAACAAATCAAAATATTGAATCTCCTAACTTTATTCCTTTGATATTAACATTGTTACTTATTATTTGAGATAAGAGTTCAATGCTTATAGCAAACAGGAGTGGCGAGAGAAGGAAACCTTGCCTACATCCTTGTTCCAGCCGGATAGACTGAGAAAAGCTCGGACTATGCCTTGTGTGGCAGAGTATAATGAGTATAATGACTGAATCCATTGAATTACATTTTTCAAATGTTTGGAAGAGACCGTTTCAGCATCCAGTGCCAATACCATGCGTGGCACGAGTTGGGGAATTGGGTGGGACATAATGTTAAGCAATCTACGTATGTTGTCAGGTTGGTGACAACCAGGAATGAAAACTATTTGGTCTGGATGTATTATTGTTGTTATCACTGCCTCCAAATGTTTAGCCAATATGGAGGACGAGATTTTACAGAAGTGCAATTGGCCTGTATGGGGAGCATTCTGTGGATCTTTAAGTGCTTTGAAGATGACAGATATAATCACCTTCTTCCAGCATAGCAGGAGCTCCCCCTTCTGGAGAGCATGGGAATAGGTCCTCTCCAAGAGTGGGCAAATTAGGTCAATACAGTTTTTATAAAACTAATTTGAGTAGCTATCTGATCCAGGACTTTTATTATTATTCAATCTCTTAAGTGTCCTCAATCTCTTCCCTTGTTATGGGAACATCAATGTTTTTTTTGAGGCAGCTTGATCTATTTTGGGTAAATTAATGGAATCCAAATAGGGATCAATTCTGTTGACATCCCCACATGTCTGTGTTAGAGTACAATATCTTACAGAACTTAGCAAAGGCATCAGATATTTATTTTGGTTTGTACAGAAAGGGTTTGTCTTAATTAGTGCTTTTAATTTTCTGTACAATTGTCAATCCAGACTGTTTCCTGAGTTGAAATGCCAAAAGTCAACTGGCTCTACTCCCATGATCATAGTATCTGTGTGAATAATCATAGGTTTCTTTCTACGTTCTCTCTCAGCAATCCATCTAGTACTCTCTTCGCCTCATTTAGCTGTGTTAGATTTTCAGCTATGGCCATCTGTGATTGTTCTAGACCTTCTATTTTCTTCTCAAGTTCTAAACATTTGGTCACTAGCTTTTTGAAGGTTGAAGAAAATACATAATTTTACTCATCAATATCACCTTAGACGCCTCCCATAGGCTGTAGGAGAAATCTACTGTATCATTGAATTCAAGGAATTTCATAAACTCTGTCCTGATGTAGCCTTGGAAGCCAGTGTCCCCTACCAATGAGGTGTTGAGCCTCATTATGACGCGTCCACTGTGGCGGACTGAACGAACTAGAGGCAACTAATTTCCGGTTTTTAGGACTACAAACTGGAGAGCTCTATTGAGACGGCTGTTACTCTTTTAATTTATGTATTAATATCATTTAGTCTATTTTTGATATGATAAACAAACGTTTACTGCAATTTGTTCTGTGCTTGTCATTGCTCAGTTTGCTAAGTGCACATGATGTGAAGATGTCAGCCGGGACCGACGCGCAAAACGCCAACTTCTGCCACAGGACGAGTTTGACTGGACTAGGACACACGCGCCTAAGCTTCCTCCGAAATATGGTCGGGACTCATACATTGATGTTATATGTGAGCGAATGGTCAGAGAATCAGCTTGTAAAATGCTCAATTAACAACGACCCTGTAGCCACTGCCAGTTACCTGTTTCGTTGCCGCCAAACGCGCCCGGAGAGCCTCGTGGAATTATCCCTCTTCAATATCAGGGCGTTGTTGAGTACAGACAACCTGTGCCCACTGAGTCCTGTCGATGGATTTATCAAACAGACGAAAAATTACCCATTGGAGCAACAACATATTTCGGGTGCAAAATCCCGTAGGAAACGCGCGTGGGTATTTCCTGGGACACTTTGGTGTGGCACTGGAAGCAAAGCGATTGACTACAAGCAGTTAGGTGAGTAGAATAATATTTACACTTCACGCATGCTGATCACCAGCAGATAGATGTGTCCAATAGACTCAAAATACAGTAGGCTATTTACAGTATAAATGTATTTATACATTTGTAATTCTGTAATTCACACCAACACTTTTTATTAGTGAAAAGAGTGAATATTATACTCTGTATAAAATATCACATAATAGTATATACTGTAACGACCCTGGGTTTACAAGCGCGGAATCGACTCTGCCGCACGAGCATGCTTTTGCGGCACAGTCGACAGCGCGCCGGACCTCAGGCTAGAAGGTCGAGGGTTCGAGACCTGCGCCCTGCTGTTTCATTACAATACCTTGGCATGTTGTATCAAAGTTTTTCAAAGTTGGGAAAGCCTTCTGTTCTTAAACATATTTGGGCTGCTTCATAATGTAATGTATAGTGAAAACAAGAGCCACAAGTATAGCTGTTTCTGGACAACATATGGGACAGTCACACACAGGGGACAGAGTTAATAACAAAAAAAATATTTAGCCTCAAATTGGGCACCTTAAAGATTTATGAGTTGAAGTTGCCCAGACTTGAATGAAATTTGAGTGCTTTGCTTTTAACTTAATTCTCAATTCCATATCTTTCTTTAACCTTAATCTTTCTTTTTCTCTCATTCATTTATAGTTTGCATGTATGCACTCTTCACTTTATCATTCCTTATCCCTATTTGTCTGTAGCCTATTTGATCAGGACAACTCCTTAGAGTTGCCATGTGTGTAATGTAGGCCTACTTCTTTTCCAGCAAGTACTATATCACATCTTACTTATTGATCTAGAACATTAGTGCTTGGTGCTACTACTGACCACCCACTGTAGCCATTAGAGATCGAACCGATTAATTGACAAGGACGATTCATTAGGGACGATTTCAAGTTTTCATAACAATCGGTAATTGTCATTTTTGGACGCCAATTACATTGCATTCCACGAGTAATCTGTGTGGCAGGCTGACCACCTGTTACGCGAGTGCAGCAAGGAGCCAAGTTAAGTTGCCAGCGAGCATTAAACTTATCTTATAAAAATAATCACTAGTTAACTACACATGGTTGATGATATTACTAGGTTAACTAGCTGGTCCTGCGTTGCATATAATCAATGCGGTGACTTTTAATTTATCATCGAATCACAGCCTACTTTGCCAAACGGGGGAGGATTTAACAAAAGCGCATTCGTGAAAAAAAGCACAATCGTTGCACGAATGTAATGTACCTAACCATAAACATCAATACCTTTCTTAAAATAAATACACAGAAGTATATTTTTTTAAACCTGCATATTTAGTTTAAAGAAATTGTTAGCAGGCAATATTAACAAGGGAAATTGTGTCACTTCTCTTGCGTTCAGTGCAAGCAGAGTTGGGGCATATGCAATATTTTGGGCTGCCTGGCTCATTGCGAACTAATTTGCCAGAATTTTACATATTTATGACATAACATTGAAGATTCTGCAATGTAACAGCAATATTTAGGTTGCTGCCCGTTTGATAAAATACGGAACGGTTCCACTGAAAGAATAAACGTTTTGTTTTCGAAATTATAGTTTCCGGATTTGACCATATTAATGACCAACGGCTCATATTTCTGTGTTATTTATATTATAATTAAGTCTATGATTTGATAGAGCAGTCTGACTAAGCAGTGGTAGGCGGCAGGAGGCTCTTAAGCATTCATTCAAACTTTACGGCGTTTGCCAGTAGCTCTTCTTAGCAATGCTTGCTTCACAGCACTGTTTATGACTTCAAGCCTATCAACTCCTGAGATTAGGCTGGCAATACTAAGTGCCTATTAGAACGTCCAATAGTCAAAGGTATATGAAATACAAATGGTATAGAGAGAAATAGTCGACGCGTCATAATTCCTATAATAACTACAAGCTAAAACTTCTTAACTGGGAATACTGAACCACCAGCTTTCATATGTTCTCATGTTCTGAGCAAAGAACTTAAACGTTAGCTTTTTTACATGGCACATATTGCGCTTTTACTTCCTTCTCCAACACTTTGCATTATATAAACCAAATTTAACATGTTTCATTATTTCTTTGAGACTAAATAGATTTTATGTATTATATTAAGTTGCAATAAGTGTTCATTGTTCATTCAGTATTGTTGTAATTGTTTTTATTACATATACAAACATAAATGTACAGTGGGGCAAAAAAGTATTTAGTCAGCCACCAATTGTGCAAGTTCTCCAACTTAAAAAGATGAGAGAGGCCTGTAATTTTCATCATAGGTACACTTCAATTGTGACAGACAAAATAAGGAAAATAAATCCAGAAAATCACATTGTAGGATTTTTAATGAATTTATTTGCAAATTATGTTGGAGAATAAGTATTTGGTCAATAACAAAAGTTTATCTCAATACTTTGTTATGTACCCTTTGTAGGCAATGACAGAGGTCAAACGTTTTCTGTAATCTTCAAGGTTTTCACACACTGTTGCTGGTATTTTGGCCCATTCCTCCATGCAGATCTCCTCTAGAGCAGTGATGTTTTGGGGCTGTTGCTGGGCAACACGGACTTTCAACTCCCTCCAAAGATTTTCTATGGGGTTGAGATCTGGAGACTGGCTAGGCCACTCCAGGACCTTGAAATGCTTCTTACGAAGCCACTCCTTCGTTGCCCGGGCGGTGTGTTTGGGATCATTGTCATGCTGAAAGACCCAGGCACGTTTCATCTTCAATGCCCTTGCTGATGGAAGGAGGTTTTCACTCAAAATCTCATGATACATGGCCCCATTCGTTCTTTCCTTTACACGGATCAGTCGTCCTGGTCCCTTTGCAGAAAAACAGCCCTAAAGTATGATGTTTCCACGCCCATGCTTCACAGTAGGTATGGTGTTCTTTGGATGCAACTCAGCATTCTTTGTCCTCCAAACACGACGAGTTGAGTTTTTACCAAAAAGTTATATTTAGGTTTCATCTGACCATATGACATTCTCCCAATCTTCTTCTGGATCATCCAAATGCTCTCTAGCAAACTTCAGACGGGCCTGGACATGTACTGGCTTAAGCAGGGGAACACGTCTGGCACTGCAGGATTTGAGTCCCTGGCGGCGTAGTGTGTTACTGATGGTAGGCTTTGTTACTTTGGTCCCAGCTCTCTGCAGGTCATTCACTAGGTCCCCCCGTGTGGTTCTGGGATTTTTGCTCACCGTTCTTGTTTTCATATTGACCCTATGGGGTGAGATCTTGCATGGAGCCCCAGATCGAGGGAGATTATCAGTGGTCTTGTATGTCTTCCATTTCCTAATAATTGCTCCCACAGTTGATTTCTTCAAACCAAGCTGCTTACCTATTGCAGATTCAATCTTCCCAGCCTGGTGCAGGTCTACAATTTTGTTTCTGGTGTCCTTTGACAGCTCTTTGGTCTTGGCCATAGTGGAGTTTGGAGTGTGACTGTTTGAGGTTGTGGACAGGTGTCTTTTATACTGATAACAAGTTCAAACAGGTGCCATTAATACAGGTAACGAGTGGAGGACAGAGGAGCCTCTTAAAGAAGAAGTTACAGGTCTGTGAGAGCCAGAAATCTTGCTTGTTTGTAGGTGACCAAATACTTATTTTCCACCATAATTTGCAAATAAATTCATAAAAAATCCTACAATGTGATTTTCTGGATTTTTTAAATTCTCATTTTGTCTGTCATAGTTGAAGTGTACCTATGATGAAAAGGCCTCACTCTTCTTTTTAAGTGGGAGAACTTGCACAATTGTTAGCTGACTAAATACTTTTTTGCCCCACTGTATATCAGCCGGATATTCAGTTTCTGCTTTTTTTTGGTCCTCCAATAATCTGTATCGGCGTTGAAAAATCATAATCGGTCGACCTCTAGTTGCAATGTGTCATTACACATTAAATGTGTATTGAATGATCTGTGAGACTTATTTAGTCTCTCCACTGTTTGTTTCTTGTTGTAGGAATGTTTGAGCGAGCAGACGGGTGCTGCCGTGAGCATGACCACTGCAGTAACACTATCCCCTCCTTCACAGTGAACTATGGTGTTTTCAATCCCAACTTCTTCACCATCTCACACTGTGACTGTGACAAAAGGTGAGCCTCAATGTGTAGCCCCTGGGCAGCATCCATCACATTCCAGGTATGACACAGACATACATTCCAGTCCCCTGAAGGGGAACACCTTAGAGCTATAACTCAATAATGTTCAATAAAGACAATAAAGATGTTTCATTATGCTGACCTTTATTTTTCAGGGCTATGGTGCATGGCTCATCTGCTAACTGATAGGTGTTTTTCTTTTCTGGAATGTCGGGTAGAGTGTGCCATTGTACCAATGATACTATATCAGATCATTTGATTCAGTGCTTTAGAGTACAAATTGTAGTCTAACTTGAGAGTCAGGATAAAGATCTATGTTTTTTTCCCACTCAGTAAAACTGTAAATATGCTATCGGCTTAAAGCTGCAATATGTAACTTTTTGGGCAACCCAATCAAATTCAAATTGAAATGTGAGTTATAGATCTCTCATTCTAATTGAAAGCAAGTCTAAGAAGCTCTATATCTGTTCTATGTGGGCTATTTCTATGCTTACCGTTCTGAAGTTCTTTTGTATCTATTACTTACGGTTTTGCACACCTGCTTCAAACAGCTGACAATACAATATTTTGGGTTATGGAAAATATATTTCACAGCAGTTTAGATGGAACACAGTTTAGCTGGAACAATGATTCTCTACCCTATGCTTGCTTGTTTTGTCACATAAAGCAAGTTGTGTTTTGCAACAAGGAAATGGAGGTGTGATTTCTGCATAGTGCATTGTTAAATGGCACCCCAATTTGGATAACCACAATGCATGCACCAATAAAATAAGGTGAATGAAAAGAAAGTCGCACTCCCCCATAAAAAAGACGTAGTCCCCACAGTGACTGTACGAACATATCCCAACCAGAAGCCATGGGTTACAGGCAACATCCGCACTGAGCTAAAAGCTAGAGCTGCTGCTTTCAAGGAGCCAAACACTAATCCAGACGCTTATAAGAAATCCCGCTATGCCCTCAGATGAACCATCAAACAGGCAAAGTGTCAATACAGGACTAAGATTGAATCATACTACACCGGCTCTGACACTCGTCGGATGTGGCAGGGCTTGCAAACTATTACGGACTACAAAGGGAAACCCAGCCGCAAGCTGCCCAGTGACGCGAGCCAACTAGGCGAGCTAAATGCCTTTTTATGGTCGCTTCGAGGCAAGCAACACTGAAGCATGCACGAGAGCACCAGCTGGACTGTGTGATCCCGCTTTGTGTAGCCGATGTGAGCAAGACCTTTTAAAACAGGTCAACATTCACAAGGCCGTGGGGCCAGAAGCATTATCACGGAAAAGGAGAGGGCATGCATGGACCAACTGGCAAGTGTCTTCACTGACATTTTCAACCTCTCCCTGACAGTCTGTAATACCTACATGTTTCAAGTAGACCACCATGGTCCCTGTGCCCAAGAATGTCAAGGTAACCTGCCTAAATGACTACCGTCCCGTAGCACTCACGTCGGTAGTCATGAAGTGCTTTGAAAGGTTGGTCATGGCTCACATCAACACCATCATCCCGGAAACTCAAGACCCACTCCAATTCACATACCGCCCCAACAGATCCACAGATGACGCAATCTCAATCACACTCCACATTGCCCTTTCCCTCTGAGACAAAAGGAACACCTATGTGAGAATGTTGTTCATTGACTACAGCTCAGCGTTCAACAGCATAGTGCCCACCAAGTTCATCAATAAGTTAAGGACCATGGGACTAAACACCTTCTTCTGCAACTGGATCCTGGACTTCCTGACGGGCAGCCACCAGGTGGTAAAGGTAGGCAACAACACATCTACTATGCTAAACCTCAAAACCGGAGCCCCTCAGGGGTGCATGCTTAGTCCACTCCTGTACTCCCTGTTCAACCACGACTGCGTGGCCAAGCACGACTCCAACACCATTATGTTTGCTGACGACACAACAGTGGTAGGCCTGATCACCGACAACGATGAGACAACCTATAGGGAGGAGGTCAGAGACCTGACAGTGTGGTGCCAGGATAACAGTCTCTCCCTCAATGTGAGCAAGACAAAGGAGATGGTCATGGACTACAGGAAAAGGAGAGACAAATAGGCCCCCCATTAACATCGACGGGGCTGTAGTGGAGCGGGTCGAGAGTGTCAAGTTCCTTGGTGTCCACATCACCAACAAACTATCACGGTCCAAACACACCAAGACCCCCTCAGGAGACTGAAAAGATTTGGCATGGGTCCCCAGATCTTCAAAGTTACACAGCTGCACCATGGAGAGCATCCTGACCAATTGCATCACCGCCTGTTTTGGCAACTGCTTGGCATCCAACTGCAAGGCATTACAGAGAGTAGTGTGTATCACTGGGGCCAAGCTTCCTGCCATCCAGGACCTATATACTAGGCGGTGTCGAAGACTCCAGTCATCCAAGTCATAGACTGTTCTCTCTGCTTCCGCACAGCAAGCAGTCCCGGCGCGCCAAGTCTAGGCTCTTTAAAGAGCTTTTACCCACAAGCCATAAGACTGCTGAACAATTAATCAAATGGCCACCGGACTATTTACATTGACCCTCCCCCACCTGCTGCTACTCACTGTTTATTATTATCTATGCATAGTCACTTTACCCCTACCATCAAGTACAAATTACCTCCACTAACCTGTACCCCTGCACATTGACTCAGTACCAGTACCCCCTGTATATATGCTCGTTATTGTTATGTAATATTATTGTGATACATTTTATTTGAATTTGTACTTTTATTTAAAAACATTTTTTTTAAAATAAATATTCTTAACTCCATTTCTTGAACTGCATTGTTGGTTAAGGGCTTGTAAGTAAGCATTTCACGATAAGGTGAAATACACCTGTTGTATTCGGCGCATGTGACAAATAAAATTTGATTTGGCCTGTAAACCAGGTGTTTCCTGTTAGGGTCTAACTAGGCCCTCAAAGAAAGACCTTATGATTTATGTATTGTTATAAAAAGTACCATTTTAAAGGCTAAGGTTGGTGGAACCATTCATATAGGGTTCTAGGAAAAAAACCTTAAGAGATAAAAGCATTCTTTGTTGAACCTGTCAGAGGGTTCTAGGTAGGACCATTTACAGGAGGTTCTATGAAGAACCATACATAGAATGTTCTAGGTAACCTTCTGCAAAGGGTTCTACCTAGCACCAAAAAGGGTTCCCCTTAGGTAATAAACCAAAGAACTCTAGAAGGTTCTATTTAGAACCTTTTTAGGGTGAGCAATAATTGCCCGTCTCTTTCAGGACTCCTAATCAGACACCTTGGAGATCTAAGTGAGGTGTCAACTCCTAGCTCTGAGTTCCCACAGAACACAAGACCGATGTTTGTGTAGTACGCTTATATTCGGATTAATTTCCTTTATGCTTGAATGCCAGACAGACGATGCAGTCTCGTTCTCCTCCCAGGTTTAACTGACAAGGTCATACACATGATTCATTCCACAGTAAGGTGCCTGAACGTCGCGGACATGGGTCGGGCTCAGGCTTAAACTCCACGCCTGTGAAGGGCTCTAAAGCAGAGCACGTCCATGGCTCGGCTTCAAAATGTTAGTGATCAATTGAGTGATACCCGAGCCCTGCCTGTTCCCTAGTTATGAATCAACATTCCCTACCCGCATATAGCACGTCACTTCATGTTCCTCGTAAGCAATTTAAATCTTCCTGTAAAATGTCATGTTTTGACTTGTCACTTCTCCCTGTGAATACCAAGCAACAACGATATGTGGCTCTGTTGGACACACTGGCATTAAAGAAATGATGGGAAACATCAACTATTCAATAATAAGTGTTTTACAACACAGTGTGATTTGCTCTGGCTGACAACATGCCAAGTTTGCCAACCTATTTGAACTATTCCTTGGGTGAGAGATCCCTGATTTGTTGTTTGAGCTTAAAACAGCAATGGTAAGCTTAGGAAAACTGACGACTTAAAGGGACGTTTCTATCATGTTAAACTTCATTCATTATTTTGAGCAGCACCCCAACTTCAACATATGTTAAAATAGCGCGTTTCTATGTTTTGTAGTAAAAGATGGATGGAGATAACTGTTTCCAATGACATCATCGGTGTGTATCATGTCATTTTATGCAATTGTGCGTATGCATTGCCTACTAATTGATTGTCATTGGAAACACTTATATTCCTCTATTTTAATTTTACTACAACACAAAGAAACACCATTTTCACATATGTTGGGGTGGGGCTGGATATGAAGTTCAACATTTTAGAAATTTCCCTTTAATGCCACGGTCTTGGCAATACCTACCCTTTTTTCTGTTGTCATCAGGTTTCGCCAGTGCCTCCAGCGTGTAAATGATACCATCTCCAATATGGTGGGCTTCAGCTTCTTCAATCTCCTCAAGATGCCCTGCTTTGAGTTCACTCCCAAGAGTCAATGTACTGAGCTTAACTGGTGGGGAATGTGAGTACTGTCTGTCAGAAATAATTTGTGTGTAAGCGATATTGTCCTGATCAAGTCTTTACAGTACATGGACTTTGTTCTATAATACTGTGATAAGGATAGTAATATGGGACATGCTATTGTTCCATCAAAAAATTGAATAAGGATCATATGATGGGCAATTGAAACTGCTGCAGAAACTCTACAGTTTTAACTGAGATGCTTGTAATAACTTGCCTGATATCCAGCCCCCTCACTCTTCCTCCAGACAACACCACATTGCCCTGGTCCATCCCAGCAAAACATTGAACATTAAAAGTAATTCCCTGTATTCAAAATACGCAGGGAAACTTTTTAGATTGTATTAGATAATGTAATTACTGTATGCCCCCCCCCCATATGAAATATACAGTGACTCTGAAATTACAAATAATACAACCAGTAAGCTAATGTATACAAAATTAGAAAAATGTTGTGAAAAATACAGAGAGACCTATGGCCAGCGTTGTGGGTAATGCGTTATAAAGTAAAGCATTATAATAATATTATTTTGTGGTAACAAGTAATATAATAAAATACTGTTCCAATTTTAAGTAATAATACTATAGTTGCTGATCAAAGATAGGTTGTTGTTACTTTTGTTACCCTTCCCATTACAGTTATGGATCCAAATAAATATTTGTGATTATTATTCCCTCTCTGTTGGCACCATTTTTACCCCCCCCCTCCCAGTATTGTTTTCTTCCTAAGCCTGACGTCCTCGCACCAAGTTCCTGTTTACGAACGCACTACTACAAACTGCTCTAGTGAGGGCAATGAAAAATGGCAGAAGCATCTAAAACGTTGAGTTTCAGTGGGGAAGTACTCCCATTACTTGTGGCCTTTTTCCCTCCTCCCACACACAGTTTGTAATAGTAAAAAACAAACTGTCTTTCTATTTGTGCAACTAAACTAAAGTAAACTTTGATGTGGTGTGAGGACAAAATTACAAGAATATAACCTTAAAACATAAACTGTGCCCAGGCATGAGAAAACACTTCACTGCTAGAAACACAACTTCCAATCTCTTGAAGCACCTGCAAAAGCAACACGCCAAGACAAAACTCATAGCGGAAAACCCCCAAGGCCTGATCACTGCTGCTGAAGATGACTATGTAGGCCTACCCCCTCCAAACAACCCAGGCTTGATTATAATCGTTCAGGATGACAGGCTCTAGCCCAGGGAGAGGTGAACAAGATTGTAGCTTGGTATGTTGTAGATTCTGTGTCTGTCATTATTAGGTTACTTGTTAGTGTATAGGCCTAAGTAACATAACATTTACATTGAGTGAGAGCGCACAATATTTTGGGGTGTAACACAAAAGTAATATAGTAGTGTAAGTGGTTACTTTTCCCAGGGAGTGATAAGTAAAGTAATATGTTACTGTTGATGGACGTAATACTTTACATATTTTAAGTAACGACCTCAACACTGCCTATGACTTTATGAAAGGATTCTCTCTTGGCATGTTTGGCCTGTAATAAGTACATTTTTGCTCTGTGCAGGTGCAAGGTGGCCAAGGTGGCCCCATATGCAGTCTTCAAAAATCCCAAAGATTACACCATCAACCGCACGGCAAGTAAACATAGTGGCAGCAGTGACCCCCAAACCTCAGCAAGCACCGGGGAAAACCTGGTTACAGTGAGACCCTTGTCTAGCCCAACCAGGTTAATCCCCAAAGGGAACCGCCCCAAGCTATTTTCCCCCTCACAGGACTGTGTTCCAAGAGGTCCTCCCAGAGGAGACACCTTTCAGATCAAGCACAGGAAAGGATGCAGCAGGGGCAAGAAAACATTCACAACTCAAACAACCACAAGTCAAACACAGACCAGCACGCCCTTAATACAGACAACTGCATCCCTGATACAGAGGAGTGCATCACAAAAACAGAAAACCACACCCACAACTCAGAGAGCTGCTTTGAAAATTATTACAACCACATCACAGGTAAAAATGAAAACTGCTACACAAAAGACTGGATCAAGAACTGAAAAAACGATCTCACCTCAAAATCAAGCTACAACAAAGAAAAAAACACGGTCACGACAGAGGACAACATCAACACCAAAGCCTTCACCTCATCCACAGACAACAACTTTAACAACCACAACTTTTATACCCAAAAGTCCCAAACTCCCAAAAGTCCTTAGGAAACTTCACCGTTGTGGCCCTCCAAGAGGAGATACCTTTCAGCCTCGCCGCTGGAGGGGGGAACGAGGCAAAGCCTGTTTGGAACAGATAACTAAAACACCAACGACCATATCCTCAGCAAACAAGACTGCATCACCAACCCAGAGGAGAATATCTCAAACTCAGAGAACAATGCCCTCAAATAAGAGAACAACATCTGCAACTGTGATGACCTCATCTACCCTTTGGAAGAACACAATTACTAAGAGGACCGCCTCCTCAAAGCTAAGGACCACACCTCTAATACAAACCCCTACTGAGAGTGCACCATCTATGACAACAGGTAGTAGTTTTGTGTTTCTCCATGAGCCCACTATCAGTCTGGTAACTGGCCAGCCTGCAACTACCCCAAGCTTTAATTTTACTTTTTAGGAAAAGCTTGATGATGCCATTCTAGATATACAATGAGAACCCTTTGTAATTATTGGGACAGTGAAGCATGTATTTTTTATTTTGGCTCAGTACTCCAGCACTTTGTATAAGAAATGATCTAATAACTGTGAGGTTAACTTCTTATGGGCAGGTGGGACGGTTGCGTCCCACCTGGCCAACATCTGGTGAAATTGCAGAGCCCAAAATTCAAACGAATTATAAATATTTAACTTTCATAACATCACAACTGTAATACATCAAAATAAAGCTTAACTTCTTGTTAATCCATCCGCTGTGTTAGATTTCAAAAAGCTTTACGGAGAAAGCACACCATGCGATTATCTGAGGACAGCGCCCTGCATACAAAAGCATGAAAAACATATTTCAACCAGGCAGGTGCGACACAAAGTCAGAAATAGTGATATAAAAAAATGCTTTACCTTTTGATGATCTTATTCTGCTGGCACTCAAATGTCCCAGTTACATCACAAATGGTCCTTTTGTTCGATAATGTCCTTCTTTATATCCATAAAAACTCAGTTTAGCTGGCGCGCTTCAGTCAATAATCCACCCAGTTTCCCTCCATCAAAATGCATCCCAAAAGTTACTAATGAACTTTTCCTAACAAGTCAAACAACGTTTATAACCAAACCTTCGGTACCCTAATATGTAAATAATAGATGACGATTCTCCGTCTTAAATTTGATCTCTCATTCACACGCTTCGTACCACTACAGCCAAAAGGGGAGCCACCTAGAAAAACAACAATTTCTGGCTCATTTTTCCAAAAACCAGGCTGAAACTCTTTCTAAAGACTGTTGACATCTAGTGGAAGCCCTAGGAACTGCAATCTGGGAGGACTTCAACTTATAATAAAAGTGAAAGCCATTGAAAATAGTGGTAGGCTGAATTGTTTTTTTGGGGGGGATGGTTTGTCCTCTGGGTTGCGCCTGCCATATCAGTTCTGTTATAATCACAGACATTATTTTAACTATTTTAGAAACCTTAGAGTGTTTTCTATCCAAATCTACCTATTATATGCATATCATAGCTTCTGGGCCTGAGTAACAGGCAGTTTACTTTCAGCATGCTTTACATCCGGACATGAAAATACTGCCCCCTACCCAAGAGCGGTTAAAGTGTAGACTGTCAGCTTTAATTAGAAATTACAGCACTTTTATACATAGTTACCCCATTTTAGGGGACCAAAAGTATTGGGACAAATTCACGTGTGTATTAAAGTAGTCAAAAGTTAAGAATTTGGTTCCATATTCATAGTGCGCAATGACTACATCAAGTTTGTGAATCTATAAATGTGTTAGATGTATTTTCTGTTTGTTTTGGTTGTTTCAGATTGTTTTGTGCCCAATAGAAATTAATGGAAAAATGTAGTGTCATTTTTGTGTCACTTATTGTAAATAAGAATAGTATATGTTTCTAAACACTTCAACAGTAATTAGGATGCTACCATGATTAAAGATAATCCTGAATGAATCATGAATAATGTTGAGTGAGTTACAGATGCACAAATATCATACCCCCAAGACATTCCAACCTCTCACCATTACAATAACGGGGGAGGGTAGCATTATTTTTAAAGGGGGGTGGGTATGATATTTGTGGATCTAACTTTCTCACTCATTGTTCATGATTTAATTTAGGATTATCTGTAATCATGGTAGCACCCACATTAATGTAGAAGTGTTGGAAAACATATTCTATTCTTACTTACAATAAAAGTGACTTCAGAATGACACAATGCATTATTTACCATTCATTTATCTTGGGCAAAATCTTATCTGAAACATAACCAAAACAAACAGAAAATGCATCCAACACATTTGTAGAGTCACAAGCTTGATGTAGTCAAAAGAAGAAAAATGCCTCACTGTCCCAATAATTACAAAGGACACTAACTTACTGCATGTCATGACTCAGCTAGCTTCATTATGTTCTGTTTTGTTCTCTGTGTTACAGATAATATGCTTCTTTGTGGCACTCTCAAGCATTTGGATGAATGTAAACACAAAATTCCCCCTTTAGTGAAGAGATATGATCTCCACAACATGGGATCAAAAACTGTGTACCACTGTGATTGCACCCACAGGTGAGAAAGTATCCATACAGTACAATGCAGTGATGCTTATTTTTTATGAGCATGGCCTTATTTCTATTACAGCATATTGGATGACTGTCAATCATATCCCATTCACCCAGCTCAATGTAACATCGATAGGTTTAGGCTACTACATGATGCAATTTTTTAAAACTATACCTATAATGAGGTTGCTACAACCTAGCCTATGAATGAAAGTTTTCAACGTAGGTGCACATGGTGAGAAACATTTGAGTCATCAAGGTGACAGACATTGACACATTAAATACTGCCTGGCACACTCTTACCTGCATCTGGCTGATCTAGGGTGTAATCATTAGTCTAACAGTTGCAAACTAAAGTTTCTATTGGACAAATTCAGTTATGTTTATCCCCGTTCCGTTTGCTTCCGTTTTAAGAACATTTTTTTTCAACCGAATGGGTGGAATAAATACACACCTGATCACACGCTAACCGTTCACTTTCATAGCAGCCACATACAAACAGATTGATAATTTTGCTAATTGTATAATTCCTTTTTGAATCTACGCGCTCTCCTCTTCTCACCTTTTCCCTTCACTTGTGGACTTCAGTGCACAACACATCAGCTGTCTGTGACCAGGCAGGGTAGCCTAGTGGTTAGAGCATTGGACTAGTAACCGAAAGGTTGCAAGTTTGAATCCCCGAGCTGACATGGTACAAATTTGTCATTCTGCCCCTGAACAGGCTGTCATTCTGCCCCTGAACCCACTGTTCCTAGGCCATCATTGAAAATAAGAATTTGTTCTTAACTGACTTGCCTAGTAAAATAAAGGTAAAATAAAACCATTTTAAAAAGGTGAAAAAACCTTTAGAACCCAAACCGTGATATCATAACCGCTAACTGCTACACACAGCCTACATCGTTGTCACCATATTAGCTAACGTCAATCCTAGTCAACATAGCTCCTATAACTAACGTGTTAGTAAAGCCCCTACATTCATGCAGAACAGTACAGTCAGCAAGCAGTTTAGCAGCTACACTGGTGGGCCACGGTGACAATAAATTAATAAAACCAAAAATGTATCTTGACTTGGAAGAGTTCCAGTGTTGGATAGACATACCTAGCTAGCTAACATTGCATCCCTCTCTGTTTGAGCCAGGTGTTTGAATAGGCTAAACTAGCAAGTTGTATTCACTAGCTAAGTGAAGGTGGCACAGTTTTAAAAGGTCAGAGTGGCTAAAATGCACAATGTCCTTCGCTCTCCAGAATGCGCAAAATCATTGTTTCATAACTTCATTGTGTGAATTGTTTGGCTTGATTTTTATTGTCTATCAATTCCCCATGACGCATATCACCAGTAGTAGCCTACATTTACTGTTAGTTCCTATAATTTCTAATCTGCAATGTTTGTTTGGTTATGTTCATTTCTGTTAATGCATTCAACATATTATTATTCCAGTCTTTTACTGTTCTCATTGTCAGAGTGGACAAGTTGTTTGCAGAGCGCACAACCTATGCTACACTTGTGGGAAACAAGTTTCATTCCATTTACAAGTTTTGTCAATTTACTCATTGTCTTTTGTTTGGAGCGCTACTGTCAATGTTGAGCAAGGACGCGCACTGATAACGCATAGAAGTAGGCCTATAGGCATATAAATGTACCGATTTGGGGATCAAATAGTATTTCTGATTGGCTTAACGCACCACCTCTAATGAGCTGTGGAGCTTCTCAAAGTAATGTTTTCTTCACCTCAAACAGCAAGCAAACAAAGTCGGGTTTTTTACACACACATTGAAAATGACAATAGTTCCTCAAAGTATTTGAAAAATATCCCTTTCGATAACCAGTCCGCGTGAAAGGGGAAATGTTATGCTCGGATCCAGTGGAAACAGTCATAAAATAGGTCGACCTGATGAGTCTTTCCCGAGCTTAATGCTGTGGGGAAACTGGGTGCCCAGAATATTTTATGTTACAAGTCTGCTAGTGTGAGCTTCGGGTTGGACCCAAATTGATAGTTTGATACAATGTTTAAAGTTTGTTGCAGACAGGCTAATATTGGCCTATGTGATTTATAGAAGATCTATTTTTATTAGGACATTTTCTACCTGCAGCCTGCAATGTTTTTATTTGATGGCTTTATGTAGGTTTGTATCATTTTAATTTAGTTGGATAGAATTTTGATTAACCACATCCCAATGAATTTGAGATACAAAGACATTATTTATCAACTAAATGAAACTATAACACGAAAATGTTCATATGAAAACCATAACTGACATGCTGATCGGTAGAAATTGTAAGACAAATTTGCATTTCACATGAAAATAGTTGCAGACTCCTAGTGTAGCCTATTACTGGCAACTTCAGGAGAGTAATGGCAGAACCTGCGAAAGCCAGTAGGAGCGGGAGGAGGTTGATCTGGTCAGCTTTTTCTTTTCTGATGATCTTGATCTCTGCTCCCTCTTGAGTCATTTGTGTCTTTATTTCATCAGACAGCATCAGACAAGCATATAGTTGATTTGTTTAAAACACAGGGTAGGTCTATATATGGAAAAATACACGTAAAAAAAAGAGTCAACCAATCGAAAGAACAGACAACTTTTGGTCACCAAGATGTTTGTTGTTGTAGGGGACAGCCCTACAATGTACCTAGAGGACGGAAGTTAGCTGTCCTCCGGCTACACCATGGTGCTACCCTACAGTGCTGTTAAGGCTAATGTAGACCTTCATTGCAAAACAGTGTGTTTTTAATCAATTATTTGGTGACATGAATATATTTAGTATAGTTTTATCTAAAAAGCATAACTTGTATGTTTTACTATTTCTATTTTTATGGAATTCACTGAGGAGGATGGTCCTCCCCTTCCTCCTCTGAGGAGCCTCCACTGGTACAATGTATCCTGAGCACTTTGTAACTCAAATGGAATGTGTTAAAGTATTTTTGCAGCTGCCTTAAATAACTAAGGGTTAGAGGGTTAGGGCCTGCTGGGTTAGATAACTACGCAAGATGGACGCACATGTTACATATGCGCGCGCGCACACACACACACACACAGTCTCACATATTTCCTTTCTGATAGTGTTTGTCTATCTCTTAACCTTTTCTCCTCATCCACTGGCTCTCTCCCTGGAGCGCTGGTCTCCTCTGTCCCTCTATCTTTTCCCATCACATTTCAGGCTGGCTGATCAGATCAGACTCTTGGAGAAGACTACAATACTCCAATCCCTCCTGCAGGACTTTGTATCTCTATCCTGCTTCAACGTGCCGAGTGTGCAAGACTGTCATGGAGGGAAAAGGTTGGTGGCTCAAATTCAAAGGCTGATAGATTTGCAATGAGCCACAACCTTTTCAATGGATCTCTTCACAAGGCTAATTGTTCATTGTTACATTACATGCAATGTGTCAGTGTCTTACCTACTGTCAATCTAATAACAATAATCCATATGCACAATAACTGTGCATATGCCTGTCGATTCAAGTATTTATATATTTTTCTTTGCTCTCTTGCTGTAGCTGTACTGCTGGATTTTCCCAAGCCACTGACCTAATTCAAGTCCTTAAAAGCATGGAGGAAAGAGGAAGACTTAATGCTCAGAGCACAAGTAAAGACTCAAAAAGAGGGACTCCTATTCGCCTCTACAAGCGATGTCTGAGGATCATTGAGTCCAAGAAGCCTTGACTGATGATTCCCAAACATCAGCACCCTTAAGTACCGGTTACTAGAATGGGAATGCAATGCATCTGTCCAACATCACCCTCTATTGTGTTTTTAAAAGATTTTTAAGCCTTAAGATGATAAATGTGGCAGAAGGACTTGATTTGCTGCTGTTCAGTATAGGAGGGAGTTCCTTATACCTTCCAACTTTTCCCCAAATCATTGACCTCAACTGTAAATAATGATCCACAACTAGAGTTGTACAGAATTCTCCTGCTGAGGGTACTATGATCTCTGACAACAATTTAATATATTTATATTGAGTCTTTGTACTTCTAGATTAAAACCCTTGAATATTACCAGTCTGTTACGTCATTGTCTCACATTACAAGATTCCCTTAAGGTGCAGTATTTTTTTTAGTCAATAGCATTTCTAAAATTGCTCAAGAGGTGGCACCCTTCTACCTCTAACAGTAAGGTAATTGACATTCACACACTCATTTGTTATTTTTCTTAGTTTTAGTATGTCGTGAATTGATCATGTTGAAGTAAACAGTGTGGGATTTTCACTTCTTAGCTAAAGGCTTGAAATTGTAATATTGTGTCATGATGATCATCATTTACCTACCTTGTCACTACAATCAGAAAAAGTACAGTAATACTTAAGAAAACAAATTAAAACATGAGTATTAAACAAACCCTAATACAACCTCGGCATTACTAGGAAGTATGTTTGTCGGCCAGGGGTCTCCAACAGGTACATCGTGAGCTACTAGTTGCTCGCAGCCCACCTATGAGTAACTTGCCAATCAATTCTGAAAGTACATGCATTTTTTTCATGTGTTCCATTGTAAACTGTCATAAACATAGAGCTCCTGCTACTATCCAATCAAAGACACTTTGACATCCCATCCCTGGTTAGCCACTACTAGCTTTAACAGGGCTGCCAACTTTTGAAAAAAGCTTGGAGTGAGATTTGTTATGTGAATTTCTTTGCCCCCTGGCACAACCCCTATATGTACAATTGTACTGTTTTAAAGCTAATTTCCTGCAATTCTACATATTTTCACATGGCTTAGGCATATGACACTGGTCAGGTGTATTCAGGGTATTTTGAACATTAAATGAACACTCAATTTGACGACACTGTTACTTTGAGATTTTTGGGGGATCAATTTTAAAGAATGATAATCTAAAAAAAAAATGTTTAGGTGGTTTGACACTTTATTTCTACAGAAATTAAATGTGGGGAGACAGGCAAATGCTAGAAACAGTGGGAAGGTTGAAAGCCGGGATTGTTCCCTGTTCTCAGGTTGTTGAAGCACCCTTGACAGGGATTACAGCCTCAAGTTCTTCGGTATGACGCTACAAGCTTGGCACACCTGTATTTAGGGAGTTTCTCCCATTCTTCTCTGTAGATTCTTTCAAGCTCTGTCAGGTTAAATGGGAAGGGTCGCTGCACAGCTATTTTCAGGTCTCTCCAGAGTTGAGTTGATTTTATTCTTTAGAGGGACAGTGCACATTAATCAACGTTTCTGTAAAAGTGCCGGCCGGTTTTAGCCAGCCAGCTAATTTTCAACCGCAGTCCCTGGGGAGGTTATTAAAAACAATTACAATATAGACAATCATTGAGCAGTGAGCACACACAGAGCAACAGGACAAGCAAGACATAGCATACAGACAGAGCAACATAGAACAAAGAGCAGCAAAACAAAATTCATAAAAGCAACAGTGTTTCCACACCTCAAAGCTACAGAAAACATGGAACAGGGATTATGTTCACAAATCTGATTGACCTTTAGCCATGTCTTCATGCATTTTGTGAAAGTGTGATATGTGGTGCAGTTATGTGTGTCTGATGGCAGTGTATTCCAGACATGGGAAGCTCTCACAGAGAAAGAGGATTTACTAAAGGTGCTTTTCCTTAAGGGAACTATACAGTCACCTCTCATGGCAGACCTTGTGGATCTGCTGCCATATGTTTGGGTTTTCTGTTTAACAAAAGTACTGTGTGGAGGGGGAGCCAGGCCATTTAGGATCTTGAATACAAGACATGCGTCGGTGTATTGCACAAGATTTTCCCAACTCAGGAGCTCATGCTTTCTGAGGATGTAACAATGATGATGGCTATTGGGCTTCCTATCAAGCACTTTGAGAGCCTGTTTGTAGACAGACTGAATAGGTTGTAATGTTGTACAGCAAGCTTGGGACCAACTAGTCAAGCAGTATGTTAAGTAGGGGAGTATCATAGATTTGAAGTACAGTTTCGCTAACTCTGTAGTCAAACAGTTTCGTATAAATCATAAATTAGCTAGGTTGAATTTGGTTATTTGAATCACCTTTTTCACATACTTTTTAAAAGAGAGGTTGGAATCAAGTATGATGCCAAGGTACTTAAAATCAGATACCACCTGGAGCTTCTCCCCTGACACATAGACATCTGGCTCAGTAGCATCTGTTTCCCTCTTTGTGAAGAACATGCAGTTTTTTTCACATTGAGATGCAAACATGAGTCACTGAGCCACTTTGTAACCTGGACCATTACAGTAGTGATTTCTTGTGCAGCTTGTTGTTTGCTCTTTGCATGCACATATCACTGTATCATCTGCGTACATTTTAACTTCAGACCCAGTACAGACAGAAGGCAGATCATTAATGTATAGGTTGAACAGGAGGGGCCCCAGTATTGACCCAGAGATGTTCGATCGGGTTTAAGTCCGGGTTCTGGCTGGGTCATTCAAGGACATTCAGAAACTTGTCCGAAAGCCACTCCTGCATTGTCTTGGCTGTGTGCTTATGGCCGTTGTCCTGATAGGTGAGCCTTCGCCCCAGTCTGAGGATCTGAGCGCTGTGAAGCAGGTTTTTAATCGAGGAACTCTCTGTACTTTGCTCCATTCATCTTTCCCTCAATCCTGACTAGTCTCCCAGTCCCTGCCGCTGAAAAACATCCCCACAGCATAATGCTGCCACCACCATGCTTCTCCGTACTTATCGTGCTTGGTTTCCTCCAGATGTGATTCTTGGCATTCAGGCCAAATAGTTCAATCTTGTTTCTTATGGTCTGAGAGTCTTTAGGCAAACTCCAAGCGGGCTGTCATGCATTTTACCTAGGAGTGGCTTCCGTCTGGCCACTCTACCATAAAGGCCTGATTGGTGGAGTACTGCAGAGATAGTTGTCCTTCTGGAATGTTCTCCCATCTCCACAGAGGAACTCTAGAGATCCAAACTTCTTCCACTTAAGAATGATGGAGGCCACTGTTTTGTTGGGGACCTTCAATGCTGCAGAAATTATTTGGTGCCCTTCCCCAGATATGTGCCTCGACACAATCCTGTCTCTGAGCTCTATAGACAATTCATTCGACCTCATGGCTTGGTTTTTGCTCTGACAGGCACTGTCAACTGTGGGACTGTAATGGCGTTCGTCTGTTGAAGAAAGAAAGTCGGACCGAAATGCAGCGTGTAGGTTACTCATGACTTTAATGAAAATAAATTGCGGTACATGAAACAACTGAATACTAAATACAAAAACAACAGAATGTGAAACCAATTACAGCCTATCTGGTGACTACAACACAGAGACAGGAACAAACACCCACAAAATACAAAGCGAACTCAGGCTACCTAAATACGGTTCCCAATCAGAGACAACGATAAGCACCTGACTCTAATTGAGATACACCTCAGGCAGCCAAGCCTAACTAGACACACCCCTAATCATACACAATCCCAATTAATACAAACCCCAATACGAAACACAACATATAAACCCATGTCACACCCTGGCCTACCCAAACATATAACAAAACACAAAATACAATGACCAAGGCGTGACAGGGACCTTATATAGACAGGTGTAGGCCTTTCCAAATCATGTTCAATCAATTGAGTTTACCACAGGTGACTCCAATCAAGTTGTAGGAACATCTCAAGGATGATCAATGGAAACAGGATCAGTCTTCATGCAGTTTTGGTTCTGTTTTCCTGTCCAGACGCTTCTCTTGTTTTGTATTACTCTTGTTAATTTTTATTAAACTCACCAACTGTACTTGCTTCCTGACTCTCAGCGTGTTCGTTACACATGCATCTATCTATCTATCTATACAACGTTAGCTTGATTTGTTATAAGAGATATATACTTTAGTAATTGTAATTGGTGGCAGGGAATTCAGATGCAGGAGAGCAGAACTAGGTAATATAGGGTAATAGCAGTTTAATTCCAAAACAACTTGGGTAAAAACCCGATGCGCACCAGTCAACATGTGCACAAGCACTTACAAACAAACAATACCACACAAAGACATGGTGGGAACAGAGGGTTAAATACACAACACGTAATGAGGGAATGAAAATCCAGGTGTGTGGGAAAACAAGACAAAACAAATGGAAAATGAAAAATGGATCGCGACGTCTAGAAGACCAGTGACGTCGACCACCAAACACCGCCCGAACAAGGAGAGGAACTGACTTCGGCAGAAGTTGTGACAGTAATCCACAATGACCTGGTGATGGAAGTCTAATAATTACATTATCTTCCATATTCCTACGGATACCTTGCAACTGGAGATCCTTTCAAAACGATTGCCTACAGTTACTGTGTAGGGCACTGCACGGTTGGGTGACCAGGGCCATCTGGGACTGCCTCCTGGGGGCATTCAGGTGTGTGTGAAGGCTACCTGTGTCCTGCATAACTTCTTGAGGATGGAAACTAGGACCAGGATGGCATCTACAGCTTTGCAGACGTGTGCTAGAGGAGAGGTCTGCTGCTCTGCAGGATGTTGCCAGGATGGGGGCCAACAATGCAACACAGGAGGCAATCCGGGTGCGCGAGATCTTCACCTCCTACTTTTTCAAAGAGGGTGCTATTCCCCGGAAACAACAGACTACACTATGCACAACCAGAATACTTTTTTAAGAGCCATCCACATATCAATAGGAATATTCTTCCAGTCATTAAATTCCCAGTTCCTTTCCCTTTGATATCTACTTGTCAGGTGAGGGTGCTGTTCAGGTAAGGTTGATGTGTATACAAAACCAAACAGGCTCTTTTAAGAGTCACCCATATTGAAAAAATGTTGAACATGTAGACACCCCATAACCCACACCTACATACTGGTGCATTAATCAGAAAGCAGGCTCAGGTGTGTAGTTGTGGCTCCTTCCACACACATATTCTTGTTGAACACTGTTATTGAAAAAATAAGGTAGTTAAATGGACAGTCTCTCCCTAAATTATACTAGCCGTTTCGGTGAACCCCTTCCGCATCTAAAACCCTCCCGCATCTGAACTGGCTGAGACATAGAGGGCACAGCATGATTAGAGGTGAGAGGTCACTTGGTCGGATCAACAGGAAGTATTATTAAAGAGATGCTTTACATTGAAATACAGATAGAGATGTAGTAGTTCCAGAGTTAATGATCCAAGGTCAGTTTAGCATTTCACCTCCTGATGATTATGATGACTGAGAGTGTTAGAATAAAAAAAAACTCCATCTGCCTCTCGTCTGCAGGTATGTTTTGATGTGAGAGAGGATGCCAACCCCCAGTCCTGTCATCGCCAGCTCTTAAGATAACCTTCGGCTCAAGGCTGGTTAGGAAACACAGCTAAATACAGTATTATGTAATTGTAATGACATGAGAGAATATTAAGTTTAGTAGCACTATAATTAATTAATCATATGTTGTCTTCCCTGTTCTTACCTCTTTCCCTTTTTGTATTTTACACTCACACCTCTCTCCCTACCTCCTCTTAATTCCTCCGATTTTATAATGCACACCAGATGTGCATTGAAGTAAAAATTGAACTTCTATGTATAATATATTATAGTTAAAATATTTATAATGCATGTATTATGTATTTATAACACTTGGATAATGAACTTCTTTCAATAAAGCAATTCACATTATCTACTGGAATGGGTCCACATTCTCTACTTGGTTGAAATTAAGTCTTTCATTTGATGAAATACTACACCTATCATGTGTCCTCAGATCAGTGCTGATATTGAAGAAAGTCTCTGGCGATGGTTCGCATAGTGTCAAATTCATCATGGGAACCACTCGATATGATTGACTGGATCGGACTACGTTTGAGTTTGTCATTGCCCAGTGGTCATAAAGTTGGGAAATGTTGAACTTTTTCACCCCCCCCCACACCACGTTCACCCACCCCAACGGTCCCACCCACTCCGCTTCTCACCGTATTTAGCAGGTAGAGTAGGGAACTACATTTACATTTACATTTAAGTCATTTAGCAGACGCTCTTATCCAGAGCGACTTACAAATTGGTGCATTCACCTTATGACATCCAGTGGAACAGTCACTTTACAATAGTGCATCTAAAACTTAAGGGGGGGGGGTGAGAGGGATTACTTATCCTATCCTAGGTATTCCTTAAAGAGGTGGGGTTTCAGGTGTCTCCGGAAGGTGGTGATTGACTCCGCTGTCCTGGCGTCGTGAGGGAGTTTGTTCCACCATTGGGGGGCCAGGGCAGCGAACAGTTTTGACTGGGCTGAGCGGGAGCTGTACTTCCTCAGTGGTAGGGAGGCGAGCAGGCCAGAGGTGGATGAACGCAGTGCCCTTGTTTGGGTGTAGGGCCTGATCAGAGCCTGGAGGTACTGAGGTGCCGTTCCCCTCACAGCTCCGTAGGCAAGCACCATGGTCTTGTAGCGGATGCGAGCTTCAACTGGAAGCCAGTGGAGAGAACGGAGGAGCGGGGTGACGTGAGAGAACTTGGGAAGGTTGAACACCAGACGGGCTGGAACATTCAGGGTTGTGAGGTCGAATGCACAATATTTTGAAAAATTGTTTTATGTGAAACCACACTCTCGGCACTGTTGTTCAAATAATTGGTTTTGTTTGGTATTGTATAAGCCTCTGTCTTGTGCATCTGAAATAATACTATAGATTCAGTTTTGAATAGCAAACTTCAAGGTAAAACAGTGAAGCATGATGTAAACCCGGTCTTCCAACTGATTGTAGGCTCCTAAAGCCAACGATTTACCGCTGCGCCACGAAATGTAAATAAAAACAGCGGAGAAAAAAAAACGATCTGATAATCAAACCTATTGCTGTCTAGCACATGTCATGTGCATTGTGAACAGACAATGACGCTCCAAGTACTGAACCGTTTCCCGGAACAATTTGCTGAAAGCATGGAAGCTTTCAGAAAGCCTCGGTTTCCCATAAGGCCCAACAGAAACATCTCTTGACCGACAAATTACTCTCTTGCTACATGTGCAGTTAAAGGGGAATTATACGCAAATATAGTTTTTTTTATACCTTAAAAAAACATGGATTCAGAACATAAGTTCTCGATGTTTCTCTTTGAACAATTTAAATCATGAGAGCAAGCATATTTCTTTTTTTCCAAAACCAGGACATTTTTTAGTGAGAGAACCGAGTTCAGGAAATACTACATTTAATTGGGCCTACTTTGTGTTGTTTTAACCATTATTTTACCAGGTATATTGACATAAAACACCTGTTGTACACCAAGGGCCCGGGGAAGAGTAGCTATCATGCTAGAAAAGGTTAGAGATCCCTGTTGTAGGATAACCTGCAGTGTATGCTGGGAACTGTTGGCCTAGGAAACATGGCGTCTCAGCTGTGGTATTTCGAATATCTATCCGGTCACTAATAAACAGGGGTTGGACCATTAACGGAGCCATTTTTCCTGCTTTCTTTTCGTGTTGTGGTTATGCTCAGACTTTGTGTTCAGCAGGAGAAGGCAGTCATTTATGAAACTTCGCTCTAAATATTACGGTTTACAGAGTGTCACATCCACTCTGCACTGTAAAGACGGTACAGTACGGTTGATAGCTAGCCTCCGCTAGATAAAGAACCTGTCCCACACAGTGCAATCAGCTGGCCGACCTATGTTAGCCAGCTAGCCACTGTAGTAAAGCAGTACGAGTGACATTAGTTAGCTAACGTAGCTGGATCGGACTACGTTTGAGTTTGTCATCTGACTGACAGCATGTCTGTCGGGTAGTGTTGTTGTCATTTCGGATATTGAATTTGTTTTGATGTTCGACCTCTCTGGCATTTTTCTCGGGGGAGAGAGAGATGGGCTCCGGGGCCGTGGATTCGTCCCAGTGGCTGTCAGTGAAGGAAGAGACTATTTTCCTTCACGATGGACTGATTCGGGTCACGGATCTGGCTGAACTTCCCAGTGAAATCGGGGTGTCTGAGCAGGGGGACACTGAGCAGGAGGTGAGTCTACTCTGCATCAACGTTTGCCTTTCGAATGTTTTCTTGGCAACAACAGAGTGTAGTTAACGTTAGCTGGCTAACCGACTATAGTTAAACTAAATAGCCGAAAGCTAACGTTACCTAGCTAGCTCAACATTTGATTCCATAAGAATAAAGTCACATTTGGCTGTAGAAACGGATTCTATTTTGAGCTAACAATGTTCATGAGTAAGGTGCCAACCCCGGCTTGACAAGCAGGTCATGACGTTAACAGTAACAATAGCAGGCTAACTGTTAGCCAACGTTAGCAGACAGTCTAACGTTACCTTTTGAAGAGGTAGTTAGCTATAACTAGGTACGTTATTCATGTGAATTGAAATTCTTATTGCCAGCTAATACTCAATGTGGTGATAACGTTGTTTCCTTTCCTGATTGATCTGAACCAGCTGCTGTAACGTTAGCTACATCTCACTGTATAGGCATGATGACTCACGACGTAGCTAGCTAGGTAGACTTAACATGTCCTGGCTTTTAAATCCCCACCCTTTGTGGGGAACCCCTTGTCATTTTTGGCCTAGACATTGGGTGCTCTTGAGTGGTGGCTGGCTATGGTTGTTGTGTTCATCAACTTATGCATTACATTCTTCAAAGCACATTGGCATACAAACTAAACAAATATAATTGGAAAAGTAAACAAGGTATGCTTGCAAGCTCCTCAAACCAGTATGTAGCCAGGGGGTCTTAACGTTCAGAGTTCAGCACATAGAAGCACAGTATACTTCCTCATTGGCACACTTGACAGTATTTAAATGAACTGCCACAATTCAATAAATTTATTTTTTACTTGTGGCCTTTTACTCAACCATAAACACAAAAATATTGACTATTAAGCTAGCTAGCCTATGTGTGTGACTCTTAAAAGGCCTTTTCTGGTCAACCTTGACATTAAGGTTCAGAATAAGTACTGGATGAATGGACGCTTGAATGATCAATCCCGTTAGCTGTAGGAATCCATTGACAAGTGTGCTAGGCATATCAGAGACTAGGGCGGCAGGTAACCTAGTGGTTAAGAGTGATGACCCTGTAATTCAAAAGGTTGCAGGTTATGCATTCTTATTCCAGATTAGATTTGACTTAGATTTGTGTGTATTAGGTATTTGTTGTAGATTTTTTTTTTAGATATTACTTGTTAGATATTGCTGTACTGTCAGAACTAGAAGCACCAGTATTTTGCTACACTCACAATAACACCTGCTAACCGTGTGTATGTGACCAATAATGATTTGATTTGAATCCCTGAGCTGACTAAGTGAAACATATGTAATTGTGCCCTTGAACAAGGCACTTAACCTATAATTACTCCTGTATGTTTAAAAAAAAATGAATATGGACTTTCTCTAGTTCCACCTACTCATACTGGAATATAATTGTGTTAACAACCAGAAAATGGTGGAACGGGGGAATAGAGAAGGTGAGAGCAAGTCAATTGTGGTTTGCAACTGAGGGTGCACAGATGGAGAGTGATGTAGATAGATAAATAAAGGGGTCACAGATTGATGGATGGTAAATGAGTGAGTCAGACAGATTACATGCTACAGATGGACACAGAGAATCAATCAACCTGAGAGGACTAGACTTTACTGTGTACATTTCCTGCTTGTGAAGTTTTCTTATTTTTTGTAAGAGTGGAGCAATGACTGGGGGGATAGAGCAGCTGTGCCAGCTATCCCTGTGCCCCAGGTGCAGTAGTTTGGCATCCTGATTCTACTGCTTCATAGTGGAACAGGCTTAGCTTTGGATCTGAGAGGTGGAGGTCAAAACAAAGGTCTTATTGCCCGTGTCACTTCTCAGAATAGCCCGGTACCATTAGTTCAATAGCAGTACAGGACATGGAAGTGTTGCTTGTCCTTTCTGCAGTGGAAGGATGGATGGCATGTAACCTGAGCATCTGCAGTGTGCCTCTAGTTATTGTACTGTCACCACCATCCACCCTTCCCCCTGCTCTCACTAACCTTATTCTTCTTATGTAGGGCTCACGAGTGGCACAGTGGTCTAAGGTGCTACATCTCAGTGCTAGAGGTGTCACTAATCCTGGTTAGATTCCAGGCTGTATCACAAACGGCCGTGATTGGAAGTTCCTTAGGACGGCGCACAATTGGCCCAACATTGTTAGGGTTTGGCTGGGGTAGGCCGTCATTGTAAATAAGAATCTGTTCTTAACTGACTTGCCTAGTGAAATAAAAATGATGTGAGGAGGTAACGTAGTGCAAAACTCATTGCTGTAGGATGTGTTGGGGTTATTAGGGGCTCTGTGGACATTGTAATTTCCCTATCAGAGAGTAGTAGAAACATTAAAACGTGTGGTTTGGTTAAGTTCTCCAGCCTCTCCAAGCAGCTTCCTCTGTCTTTATGGAGGCCATCTACAGGGGCCATTAGCACAGTGGGAATGTTTCCATATGCATGTCTCTTTTGGGTTAATGTAGCCAAACTCACGATTGATCATTTCATCCAGCAGCCCATGGGCGCTTCGATGCAGGCTATTTTTATCAGCATCACTAACCACGTTTCCATCCACAGTTTTTTATGCGAGTAAAGTCATACTGTTTAAAAAAAAAAGACATCATGACAGCTGTGATGAAAACAGGAAGTTTCGGTACAATTTTGTAAAGATAATTTGTTTGTTCAACATAGTGGGATACATTTTGTGTCTGTAAAATTAATTATGCATAAAATGGCGGTGGGAACGCTTTTATGTGCAGATATTGATATAATAACCATCATATCGAAGTAAATTTGGAGTCACACAATCATATGGTGTGTGGACCTCTCACTACGACTTGGGAAACCATGCAGTTTATTATGCTACAGATGAAATACATTACGATGAACTTCACAGGGTGGTGGAAGTGCACGGTGATGAGCTTGATGCTCCTTTCCAATATCTATGGTCTTATTCTGGTGACATGATGATCGATGCTTGACTGCCTTTTGACAAATAAAATATTTTTGCTCTTATCCATAATAATGTAGACTAGCCCACCCACACTATATCTGTATCTGCGAGCTGCTGAGTAGTCACATTTGGTATTTAACGTAACAGTTTTAGTGACATGTATCGGTGCAGTTGAAAATGTGTTGGGAACATATTGAAAATGTGAGTTTTTTGGGACATGAAAACTTAAACGAAAAAGAAAATGTTGTGCCCTATGTTGTCAGGCACTGATCTTTTTCTGCAACAAGTCCATTTGGTGAAACACCACTGGTGGAAAAATTTGCATATTTTCTTTATGCAGCTTCTAGAATATTTGGATGAACATCTTTCTCCAATTGGATGGAAATCTAGCTGTAGAGGAGCATCCTTTCTGCAGAGTAAGGTGGAGAGTGTCGGTGAACAATCCCAGTCTCCAATGAAGGGATTTTACCGTAACATTAGTCACATATCTAAAGAAAACAACGTGCCTGCTAAATGGTGTTATGGAGTCTTAGAGTAGACACTGTAATCGATACCTGGTTGAAATGCTGCATAAGTGCAGATGATGCACACCTCTTCTGAAATAACCCCACAATCTCTCTTTTTCAAACTGCTTATTTTGTTCTTTATGTAATGCTGTATCTGTCTGTTTCTTTTGGTAAGAACATCTGCACCATGAATACAATTTAAATGTGAAATGACTGTGGGTTATAAATACAACAAGGAGTATCCCAGGTTATTTCCACACATGTATTTTGATTCTTTAATGACTATCATTAGAATTAAAGGGTCTAACCTCCTTTTCCTCCCTCATATTCAATTTAGCTACACATTATCTCATAGTGAAGCCGTGCTCTGTTGTAAATTGTATTTTAGAGGTTGCCAGACCCCAGCTAGATGGTGATTTACAGTCAGTGCACTATACTGGATGCCGTCATCGCTTTGAGATCTCCACCCATTGTCTCCCCAAGGATTAAACCAACTCCTCTTAGTTACAGATCTTCATGGCTATTTTCTGTATCCCTCACATTTTCGCACTCTTCCTTTCTATCTCTTCTAGATCCTCACATTCGAGACAAAGAACCCTGCAGAGCTAGCCGAGCGTCTCCGTGCAGTCTGTGGTAACCAAAGCAATGCGTATGCCCGCCTGTTGGAATACCGTCTGAATGCTCTGCGGGGCCTGTGGGGGGCTCAGCGTCAGTTGGCCCTGGAGGAGCAGCAGGACCGGGAGGGGGCTGGAGGGGGCGATGAGGAGGCCCTGGCCCTGCTAAAACGACAAGGTCTGCTGCAGCAGCCTGAACAGGCTCCTTTCACCTCCCGCATGGGGCTGCTACTGGTCTTCCCCCTCCTGCAGTCCCAGACACGCAGTGACCCGGCGCTCTGTGGGGTCACGGCGGAGGTACTGCTGTCTTGCCTGCGTGACTGCCAGCCCCTCAGCCTCAGCAAGGAGCCTGCTGACTGCCTCAATGGCCTAGAAGGGCTGCTCTGCTCCTGGCTGGAGGAGGGGGTCCAGCAGACAGCACAGACTCAGCAGGGCCAGGCTCCTACATACATGCTCCACGCACACAGGCAGAGGGAGAATGCTGCCGCTGCCCTGGTAGCTCTCGCTTGTGCCAGGTGAGACCACACGCTTAACGGAGCACACCACACATAAAGACGAGAGAATAGTATGCCGGGTCACTTGAGTCTGCTTAGCCGTCTGGCTCATTTACTCCAGCTTCCTAATACTGCTCAAATGGTGATTAGGCAAGCCCTCAAGTGTCATCCCATTTCTGTTTCCACTTTCAGTGACCTAGCTAGCCACAGTTTTTCACTAAATATAATCTTCTCTTTCTTTATCTTTGAAAAAGGTCTTTCAGTTTTTGTTTGCTATGTCAGTGATGCTTGTTGAACAGGGGTCTTGTTGGTCACCTAGGTCAGGGGTTTTCAGACTTTTCTTTCCTAGGGACTCCCACCCAGGCAAACTGGCAACCCAGGGACCCCCATCATATTTTAGCAAAAAATATATATAATCCCGTATTGTCTCAGGTGAATGATAATGGCAAGTAGCAGTAATCCACATTTTAAAATGAATAGATTTGGAAGACAGTTTCATTGTTTTAACCTCCCCACAGTTCATTGGAAGAGGAAGTGTAAACTCTCATAACATATTCTAGCTAGAAATGTAAAGGCATCATGGCGACATAGACAACATTTAGCTGTTGTAAAGAACCTTTTTGCAATGCTACTATTTTTTCCTTTTAGCTGAGAGAAAATGTCCTGTCAATTCTATGCATTTTGCCATGGCTATTGCTGTGTTCCTATGCTCAATCATCATTGGTGTGCCCTGAATGCTGGGGTATTAGAATGTTCTATTCCTCCTGACTGTCTAGCTTTCATTTGATTGTTAGTTCTCAAAGATGCTATTGCTATTATCAAAATACAATCTAATTTTCTGGTCACCTACACATATTTACATACCTACACATATTTGGGGCGACAGGGTAGCCTAGTGGTTAGAGCGTTGGACTAGTAACCGAAAGATTGCACATTCATATCCCCGAGCTGACAAGGTACAAATCTGTCGTTCTGCCCCTGATCAGGCCCAGACCCACTGTTCCTAGCCCGTCATTGAAAATAAGAATTTGTTCTTAACTGACTTACCTAGTTAAATCAAGGTAAAAAAAAAATAATATATATATATATATATATATATATATATACCTACACATATGAACCGAGCAACGTCGGAGTGGCATTGACTAACAGTAGAATATTTACAATTATATCTTTTCTGCATGCTTTCTATCTGGTTTTGGTTGTTTATTTAAGTTGACACACACTGTTTTTCCATCCCGAAAAGTGAACAGTATACAGAAAAACCCCTGTTATTAGCTACAATGAATGTAAATAGCATCACACTAGCATCACATTGTTCCTGAAGACTTAGTCATTGCGCTAACGCTATTGGCTTGTGAAACAACCTTTTTAACTTCCTTCATACTGGACGCAGAGACATGAACATGGTATCCGTGGACCCCAGTTAGAAAACCCCTGACCGAGGTCACAGAGGAAAGCACTCTTTTCTTTCACCTGTGGCTGCAACCCGGCTTCTGCTGTTGACAACTGAGCTTCACTTGTTAACCAGAACCCTCTGCCCTTTGTGTGCCCTCTGTAGAGGCATAGAGCCCATTGTGTTGGGGAACCATCCAGCTCTGGTGCCCTCTATTTCACCAACAGTGGTGGGAAGTTAAAGAGCTTGGCTATCCTCTGTCTCCCCTGATGGTTCGGGTGTGCCTTATCGCTGCGTTCTTTTTTTTTTTTTTTTATGGTCAAAGTAGCTTAACTGTTTCTTGTCAGTGTGATGTCACCAGCTCGCCACACTCACAGGCATAAACACACAACGTCAATGACAAATGGAATGTCTTTCAAATATATTATATGATGACGACACTAAAGCAGAAAGTACATGTGATATTATACTGTAAACAACACACAAACTGAGTCTGGTAAGAGTGCTTAACTATGCTGTCCCATCGTCCTGGAACACTTTCCAGAAGGACTTAAAATTAGATCATTTTATTCCAATTGATTTTAAATTCTGGATTGGAGGGCTGCTGACCAGACTGCACATGTTTTTAAACCTGCTCTCTTTTGCACCATTTTATCTTCCATTCATTTTATATATTTTTTTGTCTATTGTTGAACTATATGTAAGCTTCTTTCTTGGCCAGGGCTCAGTTGTGTTAAAGGGGAAGTTTCTTTTGGTATTTGTTTAATTTGTCCATTGTTGATATACACTGTGTACAAAACATTAGGAACACCTTCCTAATATTCAATTTCACTCTCCTTTGCCTCCGGACTTGCCTCAATTCATCGGGGCATGGACTACAAGGTGTCAAAAGTGTTCCACATGGATGCTGGTCCATGTTGACTCCAATGCTTCCCACTGTTGTGTCAAGTTGGCTAGATGTCTTTTGGGTGGTGGACCATTCCTGATACACAAGGGAAACTGTTGTGTGAAAACCCCCATTCACCCTCTGAATGGCACACATACACAACCCATGTCCAAGGCTTGGGAGTCCTTCTTTAACCTGTCTCCCCCCTTCATCTACACTGATTTGAAGTGGATTTAACAGGTGACATCAACAAGGGATCATAGCTTTCACCTGGATTCACCTTGTCTGTCATGGAAAGAGCAGGTGTTCCTAATGTTCTGTACACTCAGTGTAGTTCCAAAAAGTTTTCAAGACATACAGTACCAGTCAAAAGTTTGGACCCACCTACTCATTTCAAGGGTTTTTCTTTATTTTTGACTATTTTCTACATTGTAGAATAATTGTGAAGACATCAAAAAAATGAAAGAGTTAAACAAATCCAAATTATAATCTATATTTGAGATTCTTTAAAGTAGCCACCTTTTGCCTTGATGACAGCTTTGCACACTCTTGGCATTCTCTCAAACAGCTTCATGAGGGATGCTTTTACAACAGTCTTGAAGGAGTTCCCACAAATGCTGAGCACTTGTTGGCTGCTTTTTCTTCACTTTGCAGTCCAACTCATCCCGAACCATCTCAATTGGGTTGAGGTCGGGTGGTTGTGGAGGCCAGGTCATCTGAAGCAGCACTCCATCACTCTCCTTGGTAAAATAGCCCTTGCATAGCCTAGAGGTGTGTTTTGGGTCATTGTCCTGTTGAAAAGTAAATGATACCCCCACTAAGCGCAAACCAGATTGGATGGAGTATCTCTGCAGAAGGCTGTGGTAGCCATGCTGGTTAAGTGTGCCTTGAATTCTAAATAAATCACTGACTGTGTCACCAGCAAAACACCATCACACCTTCATCCTTCACGGTGGGAACCACACATACGGAGATCATCCGTTCACCTACTCTGCGTCTCACAAAGACACGGCTGTTGGGACCAAAAATCAGATTTCCACCGGTCTAATGTCCATTGCTCGTGTTTCTTGGACAAGCAAGTCTCTTCTTCTTATTGTTGTCCTTCAGTAGTGGTTTCTTTGTAACAATTCGACCATAAAGGCCTGATTCACGCAGTCTCCTCTGAACAGTTGATGTGACTGTTACTTGAACTCTGTGAAGCATTTATTTGCGCTGCAATATCTGAGGCTGGTAACTCTATTGAACTTATCCTCTGCAGCAGAGGTTTTTTATTAAATTTTTTATTTGACCTTTATTTAACCAGGTAGCAAGATAAATAAATACAGTATAGGGATGAGGTAGATTGGATGAGCTATGTGTAGTGATCTGTGAGCTGCTCTGACAGCTGGTGCTTAAAGCTAGTGAGGGTGGTAAGAGTCTCCGGCTTTAGTGATTTTTGCAGTTCGTTCCAGTCATTGGCAGCAGCGAACTGGAAGTAAAGGCGGCCAAAGGAAGAATTGGCTTTGGGGGTGATCAGTGAGATATACCTGCTGGATCGCGTGCTACGGTGCTATGGTGACCAGTGAGCTGAGATAAGGCGGGGCTTTACCTAGCAGAGACTTGTAGATGACCTGGAGCCAGTGGGTTTGGCGACGAGTATGAAGCTAGGGCCAGCCAACGAGAGCGTACAGGTCGCAGTGGTGGGTAGTATATGGAGCTTTGGTGACAAAACGGATGGCACTGTGGTAGACTGCATCCAATTTGTTCAGTAGAGTGTTGGAGGCTGTTTTGTAAGTGACATCGCCAAAGTCGAGGATCGGTAGGATGGTCAGTTTTACAAGGGTATGTTTGGCAGCATGAGTGAAGGATGCTATGTTGCGAAATAGGAAGCAGATTCTAGATTAATTTTGGATTGGAGATGTTTAATGTAACTTTGGAAGGAGAGTTTACAGTCTAGCCAGACATCTTGCTCTTTGTAGTTATCCACATATTTTAAGTCCGACCCGCACAGAGTAGTGATGCTGGATGGGCGAGTAGGTGCATGCAGCGATCGGTTGCATTTAGTTTTACTTGCATTTAAGAGCAGTTGGAGGCCACAGAGGAGCGTTTCATGGCATTGAATCTCGTCTGGAGGTTAGTTAACACAGTGTCCAAAGAAGGGCCAGAGGTATACAGAATGGTGTTGTCTGCGTAGAGGTGGATCAGATAATCACCAGCAGCAAGTGTGACATCATTGATGTATACAGAGAAGGTAACTCTGGGTCTTCCATTCCTGTGGCCGTCCTCATGAGAGCCAGTTTCATCATAGCGCTTGATGGTTTTTGCGACTGTACTTGAAGAAACGTTCAAAGTTCTTAACATTTTCTGGGTTGACTGACCTTCATGTCTTAAAGTAACGATAGACTGTCGTTTCTCTTTACTTATTTTAGCTGTTCTTGCCACAATATGGACTTGGTCTTTTACCAAATACAGCTATCTTCTGAATACCACCCCTACCGTGTCACAACACAACTGATTGGCTCAAATGTATTAACTTTTAACAAGGATCACCTGTTCATTTAAATTAATTCCAGGTGACTATCTCATGAAGCTGGTTGTGAGAATGCCAAGAGTGTGCAAAGCTGTCATCACGGCAAAGGGCTACTTTGAAGAATCTAAATAATAAAATATATTTTTTTATATATTTGTTTAACTTTTTTTGTTAGTACATTTTTCATGTTAGTACATGTGTTATTTTGTAGTTTTGATGTCTTCACTATTATTCTACAATGTAGAGAATAGTAAAAATAAAGAAAAACCCTTGAATGAGTAGTTGTGTCCAAACCTTTGACTGGTACTGTATATAACTTTATACAGAAATACAGCCGGTACGATACATTTTGTATTTCCAAAGTTTGTCTTAACTTGATTGCTGACATGCAAAACATTTTGTGACTATATCAATGATGGACTAATGAAACAAATACCAAAACAATCGTTTTTGGATGGAATTTTTCTTTAACACTATTAGGCCTACCTGGTACCTTAACTTCACTGACTTTCCCTCCCTCCCATTCCATGGTTTAACACGTTTTGTGTTTCCAGAGGGTCCCTGAAGACCTTCATCCACACAGTTCACCTGCTGCAGAAACAGACAGACCTGGGCCAGCTCCCCTGTGGCTGATGTGCTCTACAGGTGAGTCTAGTATCCTTATGTCTGGATGTGCTTGGTGAGACACCGTTGTCCCTTTTCTGTGTTGTCTTCATTGTGAACTCTTTCTCTCCCGATCTGTCCCACCCAGACTCCTGGTACTGGAGGGGGGCCCAGGCTCCCCGTCCTGTCTGCTCGGGGGCAAGCACAGGGTCTCCTGGGGCTTTGAAGACATGCTGCCTACACCTGACAGCAGCGCTGGAGGGGCAGAGAGCAAAGGTGTGTGTGTGTGTGTGTGAACAAGAGCTCCATTGGTCTTGGGATAGGGTCAAACTTCCTTTGAACCGGACCTGGGGGGGTTTCAACGGAGGTTGCTTTTTTTTCTAAATATATTCCAGTCTAGTGATCATATTTTATATATATATATACCGGGCCACCTCATTTTCACAGTACCATTATAGAGTCATGTGTATGTGAGTGCACTGCAAGTGTAGTTGTAAGTAGTAGTGTTCTGGTGATAACAGCAACCAGCCTAAGTCCTGTTGGCTCTGATAATCCTTCCTCTCACTTGGATGATGATTTATTCATTCACCTCTAGATCATTTCTATTTGATCCTTTGTCTGGAGCCACTTAGTACTCCCAACATTAAGCCAAGGGCAGACATGGAGTCATCCTTCTGTCTCATTGGCTGAGTCTTCTGAGGAGGGCATCATGTGTTGGTTATAGGGCAGGGTAATGACTAGCAGAAGTTTGAGGGAGAAAGAGGGAGGGTGGGTGATGGCTTGTTTCCTCCAATCGATGGGCTGACCTTGGAGAGCCCTGTAAGGTGATAGGACCTCATCAGCTCTCCTATAGGAAGCCAGTTGAGAGGCAGAGAAATGGCAGCTAAAGAATCTAGTAGAGCTGGCAGGCTGTGGGCTGAGGGGCTTATCCCTCTCACCTGCCAAGTGCAAACTACAGGCAGGTTCAGCCAAAAGTATTTTTCCCTACCTTGTTGATTGGCTGACTAGTCTCCTTTGAATCTGTTTGGCCAATGCTGCGGGTGTGTGAGACCATGTGTACACTTACTATGCTATCTTTCAGTAGCTTAATCACACCCCTTCTCCTGTTATCCCCTCTTCTCTATACTGTCCTCCCTCTCCCCTCCGTTCCTGTTTGTTTTGCTCCCCCTTCCATTTGTCTCCCCCTCTTCTGCTGTTCCTCACTCTGTCTATATCCTCCCTGCTGTTGCAGACACAGACCTAGGGCGCTGCCTGGCCACAGATGGGCTCTATCTCTACACCACTAACTCCTTTGGGAGAGGGATCAGCAAGCTGGGCTCCGGTTTGCATGGGACACTGAGGTAACATGACACCCCTGCCTATATCTGCAGAGAGAAAGAGTGAGAGTGCCTCACTTAAAATACCCTCAAATCCAATTTTACTTGTCACATGCTTCGTAAACAACAGGTGAAGACTTACAGTGAAATGCTTACGGGCCCTTCCCAACAATGCAGAGAGAGAAATTGAGAACTAATAGAAAAATAATAACATGAGGAATAAATGAGTAACGATAACTTTTCTATTTACACGAGGTACCAGTACAGAGTCGATGTGCAGGGGTTCACTGTCATTCAGCCACGAGCATTAGTGAGGTCGGGCACTGATGTTGGGCGATTAGGCCTGGCTCGCAGTCGGTGTTCCAATTCATTCCAAAGGTGTTCGATGGGATTGAGGTCAGGACTCTGCAGGCCTGTCAAGTTCTTCCACACCGATCTCGACAAACCATTTTCTGTATGGACTTTGCTTTGTTGTTCCGAGACTCCCACTTCACAATAACAGCACTTACAGTTGACGAGGGCAGAAATATGACGAACTGACTTGTTGGAAGATTGGCATCCTATGACAGTGCCACGTTGAAAGTCACTGAGCTCTTCAGTACGGCCATTCTACTGCCAATGTTTGTCTATGGAGATTGCGTGGCTGTGTGCTCGATTTTATACACCTGTCAGCAACGGGTGTGGCTGAAATAGCAGATTTCACTAATTTGAAGGGATGTCCACATATTTTTGACATGTAGTGTATATACTGTACATATAAGTAGGGAGCCATCGGGCTACCTCATGTCCTGTTTTAACTCTCCTGTTCCCTCCTCCTGACCTGAACTTAAAAACCCCTCTGCCCTACTATATTCCCCCTCTGATTTATTTCACTTTTTGAGCAAAATATCAGTGGAAATGGAGATCATTATTTTGTGTGTTTGTGCAGGGGGTTTGTGTACTGTCGGAATGAGGACTTGGAGCCCGGCTGGGTGGTGTTCAGCAGTGGCCGCCTTCTTCACCGCTCCGCCTCCTTTGATGCCAAGCCTCATCAGCTGTGCCAGGTCATCGACCCCTTCACCCTGCAGGTACAGCAGCTGGCACCTAGCAACAGGCCTCAATTACACTAACTCAGTCCAGCACCACACATTGGGTGATCCAGTACTGTATCTCTTCCAAAAGACTGACCTTTCTACCTGTCTCAGGTGTGCCAGGTCGTTCTCATGCCAGCCCACCACTTCCCCGTGGGCAGCAGCATGTCCACGCTGCACCTGTGCTCAGATGGAACCTACCTGTACTGGGTGTGGTCTCCTGCCAGCCTCAACGAGAAGACCCAGAAAGGCCACTCGGTCTTCATGGATGTCTTTCAGCTATCGGTGAGGATGTTTCTCCAAGCCTTTCGACCATGCTCAACAAGGCTCTCCCTCCTTCCCATCTCTCACCCCTCTCTCCCTCCTCCCTCTGGTGCAGACAGAGACAGGATTGTGTGTGGCAGACGTCCTGCAGGAGAGAGTGATCCTGATACGAAAGGAGGGCGAGTCGTCCAAGTGTCTGAACGAGCTGCTGCTGAGCCGCATGTCACGCTTTCGCGCCTCCCACTCCGCAACGCTTGCCGCTCTCACCGGCTCTGCCATCACCAACACTGTCAAGGAGGAGCAGTCTGGTAATGACCTCACACTATTTAGATATATAAACCTTTTTTTTACCCTGTAAACTCCCAGTCCTTAACAATTTAAAGCATACCCATAACATGATGCAGCCATCACTATGCTTGAAAATATTGCAAGTGGTACTCGGTAATCTATTGGATTTGCCCCAAACATAACACTTTGTAATCAAGAGAAAAAGGTAATTGCTTTGCCACATTATTTGCAGTATTACTTTAGTGCCTTGTTGCAAACAGGATGCATGGTTTGGAATATTTTTTATTCTGTACAGGTTTCTCCTTTTCACTGTCATTTAGGTTAGTATTATGGAGTAACTACAATGTTGTTGCTCCATCCTCCGTTTTCTCCTATCACAGCCATTAAACTCTAGCTGGAAACCATTGGCCTCGTGGTGAAATCCCTGAGCGGTTTCCTTCCTCTCCGGCAACTGAGTTAGGAAGGACGCCTGTATCTTTGTAGTGACTGGGTGTATTGATACACCATCCAAAGTGTTACAAATAACTTCACCATGCTCAAAGGGACATTCAATGTCTGATTATTTTTACCTATCTGCCAATAGGGTCCCTTTGCGAGGCCTTGGAAAACCTCCCTGGTCTTTGTGGTTGAATCTGTGTTTGACTGAGGGACCTTACAATTACCTGTATGTGTGGGGTACAGAGATGAGGTAGTCATTCAGAAATCATGTTAAACACTATTATTAAACAATTTAGTATGTGACTTGTTAAGCAAATCTTTATTCCTAAACGTATTTAGGCTTGCCATAACAAAGTTGTTGAATTCTTACTGACTCAAGACATTTCAGCCTTTAATTTATAATTAATTTGTACAGATTGCGAAAAACAAAATTCCACTTTGACATTATGGGGTGTTGGCCAGTGACGACATCTCAATTGAATCTATTTGAAATTCCGACGAACACAACAAAATGTGGAAAAAGTCACGGGGTGTGAATACTTCCTGAAGGCACTAACACAACAGTTTTTGTATCACCCCCAGTTAAATGTGTGATATCCAGGCAGTGAAAAATATGATTGAATCTTCATTATCCTCATCACATTGCTCATTGTGCGATTCACATTTCACATCCCTCATGTCTGTGCTCCTCTTCCACAGCAGTAAACACTAGCTGTGGCCTCCCTCTAAAGACACTGAGGAAGACTCCCATGTATGTGTGTGGGACGTCCCTGGTGATGCTGGCATCTCCGCCCGGAGTGTCTGGCAGCTCTGCCACACGCTCCCTGTTTGGAGGGACCAGCGGCTTGTCCTCCCTGAAGAGTAAGAGCAGATGTTCCTCGCCACTGTTTTTCTCTGTTGTGTTTTAGGCAAGTCTCCTTTTGGTATATTTGTTGACTGTTTTCCTTTGTTTCCCCCGACCAGTCCTCTCATCCAGTCTGGCATTCAACCTAGTTGACGGTCAGTTCAGTAGCCGGGCAGATCTCATTGATGCACCTGGCAGTTCTCTAGGCAGGGGGGCCCAGGTGGCAGGGCTGGGTAAGCTCCTGTTCAGGAATTTGGCTTTTTAAAATGTATTTCTAGATAAGTGCACCGTTCTCAAAGTAGACCTTGTGACATTTGTGTTGTAGGAGCCTGCTATGACTCCCTCAACAACTTAATCTGGAGCTGCTCCAGTGACTACATGGACCAGTGGTCTAACCCTGGCAACCAGGCCTTCCATCACGTGTGCCATAGGCTTGGCGTCAGTCATGTCATCAAGGAACCCAAAGGTAACCAAAACAGTTTTACTCTTGTTTAGAAAACAATGCTGACCTCAAATTATGTGCTGCAGAATTATAGGCTGAAGAGTGTCTCAACCAGCTTCTTCCTTTTAAGTCAAATCATACCGTTAAGAGTTGACTTACCCCTCGCTCCCTGCTGCAGAGGAGACCGTGGCCACCGGAGAGGTGATCAACCAGCTGCTTCACCATGTGGGCGCCATGTGCATCCACCAGCTCAACCTTCTGGCAGCCAGCAGCAGCAGCTTTCCCCTGGGCGCCCTCATGGGCAAGCAGCACCCCATCGAGGCTCGCCACTTCAGCAGCATCTGCGACATCATGGAGAAAGCCATGGTCAACAGGGACACCTGCATCATCCGCTGCATCCTGGTGGTGTTCCAGGTACAGTGGAGCTGGAGAATTGATCACATACACGTGTTTAGCAGATGTTATTGTGAGTGTGGCAAAATGCTTGTACTTCTAGCTCCGACAGTGCAGTAATATCTAACATTTTCACAACATATACCCAAAATACACGTAAATCTAAGTAAGGAATGGATTAAGAATATATACGTATGTCAGAGTGGCATTGGACTCCGATACAGTGGCGTAGTATAGAATACAGTATATACATATGAGATGGGCGATGCCATATTTACACACAATTAAAGTGATTAAGATACCGTAGAAAAGTATAGAGTGCAGTTTATACATATGAGATGAGTAATGCCAGATACCAAGACATTATTAAAGTGGCCAGTGATTTCTAATCTATGTCTATATGCAGCAGCCTGTAATGTACTGGAGTTGGCTGTTTAACAGTCAGTGGTGTAGTATACAATACAGTTTATCCATATGAGCAAATTACTCTCGCTGGAGTATCTGACACAGGTGTTGAAAAATCTCCCATGAATAGGCTACCAGTGTGGCAAATGGCTGGTGCTGGTCAGCTTTCATGACTTTTCCATTAATTTTGCCAACGCATGGTTAAACTTTGTTCAAACAGCTGAACAGCTGATATTAGTGAAAATGTGTTTGGAGTTACCTTTCTAGCTAATAGGCTAGGGTAGAGTACACTTCCTCTTCCAATTTATAATATGGGGAGGTCCAAATAATACATCATATTGGTTACTTCTCCTTGCCATTATCACTGATAAGACAAGACGTGATTTTATTCATTTATTGTTTTGATTAGCTAATGAATGATTGGGTCCCTGGGTTGCCGGTGTCCCTTGACAAGTTCAGTTTTAAGACCCCTGTGCTGCTATGATGCTACATGGAGTCCAACTGATGTCTAAATCATTCATTTTTACACATTGGTGTTTGCCGTTCAGGTGGTGTTCAGGTTCTTCAACCCTCAGTCGGAGCAGAACAGGGAGAGCGTGCGGCGTTCAGGTCTGCTCCTGTGGCAGCTGCTCATGGCTCCTGTGGATCAGATCGGACCAGAGATCCAGGGAGAAGTGTGCCTGGCTATCAGGTAAACACAACTCCGTACAGAACAAAACCATAAACACAGGACACACGTAAAGACATGATCTTACAGATGTGATTGACACCTACTGTCATTGTCTGTCTATCCATTCCTCTCTATAGCTCGGGTTTGAATACTTTGTATCAGGGGGAGTCTGAACTCAGCAGCCTGCTGAGGCTGGTCCTGACAGAAGGTGATAGTTGCGACCTACTCGTTGGGTTTTATGAACACTCTTAACACAAACATGATTAGAGTGTGTATCTCAAATATCTGATACACTGGAAGTATTGAAGGAGTTGTGTGTGTGATCTTCAGGGGAGAGGAACAGTGGTCTGTCTCAGCTCCGTGATGTCATCCTCACCAACCTGGCTGACCAGCTGCAGAAAAATAGATTTGGGAGCGACGAAGATGACCACTACAGGTAGAGTCCAGCTTTTGCAGACATTTTCTCAACAGTTTTTCCAATGTCATGTATTACTGCTTGAAAAATAACTCTCAATTCCTCCCCTAACCAGAGCTGAGTGGTTTCACTGAGTAACCTGATGCCATAAAATGTAGCCATGATGAATAATAATGCAATATGACTCTGCTCTCTGGTATAACAGGGTTGTTCAGCTGAATCACTCTCATTATCTCGCCTGTGTTTCCCCTCCAGACTAAGTGATGAACTCCTGCACTGCATCCTGAAGACCGTTGTCCGTGAATCCTGCCTTCTTATCACTAAATGTCAGACTGTCGCAAGGGATGACTTCCAGAAGCTCCTCTCCACTGTGCCAGTATGTGTATTTGGCTTTGTCTGGTCAGACTGTCTGTTTAGCAATCAGCAGTAGATGAAGTGTGTTAGCTGTTCCATACTGACTTTTAGTCCCCCTCCCTCCTTCCCCTCTACCAGGTGGCCTCATCAAGCCTGCGCTACCTCATGGCCGTTCAGAACCACCTGCTTAGCAACACTGTTCTGATACGCCCCGACGACAATGACGACAGTGACAGCTCCCTACAAGGGGAAACAATGAAGGTACAGGTAAACACCCCTTTTAAATATCCCTACTGCTGTCTGTCCATGTGGTGTGTGTGTCTGTCTCTCTGTCTCTCTGTCTCTCTGTCTCTCTGTCTCTCTGTCTCTCTGTCTCTCTGTCTCTCTGTCTCTCTGTCTCTCTGTCTCTCTGTCTCTCTGTCTCTCTGTCTCTCTGTCTCTCTGTCTCTCTGTCTCTCTGTCTCTCTGTCTCTCTGTCTCTCTGTCTCTCTGTCTCTCTGTCTCTCTGTCTCATTTCAATTCAAGGGGCTGTATTGGCATGGGAAATATGTGTTAACATTGCCAAAGCAAGTGAGGTAGATAATTATACAAAAGTTAAATAAACAATACACATTTATAGTAAACATTACACATACTGAAGTTTCAAAACAATAAAGACATTACAAATGTCATATTTTATATACAGTGTTGTAACAATGTAGAAATGGTTAAAGTACACAAGGGAAAATAAATATGGGTTGTTTTTACAATGGTGTTTGTTCTTCACTGGTTGCCCTTTTCTTGTGGCAACAGGTCACAAATCTTGCTCCTGTGATGTCACACTGTGGAATTTCACCCAGTAGATATTCTTTGTGGATCTGTGTAATCTGAGTGAAATATGTCTCTCTAATATGGTCATACATTGGGCAGCAGTTTAGGAAGTGCAGCTCAATTTCCACCTCATTTTGTGGGCAGTGAGCACATAGCCTGTCTTTTCTTGAGAGCCATGTCTGCCTACAGCGGTCTTTCTCAATAAGCAAGGCTATGCTCACTGAGTCTGTACATATTCAAGGCTTTCCTTAAGTTTGGGTCAGTCACAGTGGTCAGGTATTCTGCCACTGTGTACTCTCTGTTTAGGGCCAAATAGCATTGTAGTTTGCTCTGTTTCTTTTGTTAATTCTTTCCAATGTCAAGTAATTACCTTTTGTTTTCTCATGATTTGGTTGGGTCTAATTGTGCTGCTGTCCTGTGGGGTGTGTTTGTGAACAGAGCCCCAGGACCAGACTTTATCTCTGTAGGTGATGGCTTTGTCATGGAAGGTTTGGGAATCGCTTCCTTTTAAGTGGTTGTAGAATTTAACGGCTCTTTTCTGGATTATGATAATTAGTTGGTATCGACCTAATTCTGCTCTGCGTGCATTATTTGGTGCTCTACGTTGTACACGGAGGAATTTTTTGCAGAATTCTGCATGCAGTCTCAATTTGGTGTTTATCCCATTTTGTGAATTCTTGGTTAGTGAGTGGACCCCAGACCTCACAACCATAAAGGGCAATGGGCTCTGACTGATTCAAGTCTTTTTAGCCAGATCCTAATTGGTATGTTGAATTTTATATTCCTTTTGATTGCATAGAATGCCCTTCTTGCCTTGTCTCTCATATCGTTCACAGCTTTGTGGAAGTTACCTGTGGCGCTGATGTTTAGGCCAAGATATGTATAGTTTTTTGTGTGCTCTATGTCAATGGTGTCTAGATGGAATTTGTATGTGTTGTCCTGGCGACTGGACCTTTTTTGGGACACCATTATTTTGGTCTTACTGAGATTTACTGTCAGGGCCCAGGTCTGGCAGAATCTGTGCAGAATATCTAGGTGCTGCTGTTGGCCCTCCTTGGTTGGTGACAGATGCACCAGATCATCAGCAAACAGTAGACATTAACTTCAGATTCTAGTAGGGTGAAGCCGGGTGCTGCAGACTTTTCCAGTGCCCGTGCCAATTCATTGATATATATGTTCAAGAGGGTGGGGCTTAACCTGCATCTCTGTCTCACCCCACGGCCCTGTGGGAAGAAATTTGTTTGTTGTTTGTGTACATGGATTTTATAATGTCGTATGTTTTACCCCCAACACCACTTTCCATCAATTTGTATAGCAGACCCTCATGCCAAATTGAGTCGAAGGCTTTTTTGAAATCAACAAAGTATGAGAATACTTTGCCTTTGTTTTGGTTTGTTTGGTTGTCAATTAGGTTGTGTGTAGGGTGAATACATGGTCTGTTGTACGGTAATTTGGTAAAAAGCCAATTTGACATTTGCTCAGTGCATTGTTTTCATTGATGAAATGTACGAGTCTGCTGTTAATGATAATGCAGAGGATTTTCCCAAGGTTGCTGTTGTCGCATATCCCACGGTAGTTATTGGGGTCAAATTTGTCTCCACTTTTGTGGATTGGGGTGATCAGTCCTTGGTTCCAAATATTGGGGAAGATGCCAGAACTAAGGATGATGTTGAAGAGTTTTAGTATAGCCAATTGGAATTTGTTGTCTATGTATTTGATTATTTCATTAAGGATACCATCAACACCACATGCCTTTTTGGGTTGGAGGGTTTTTATTTTGTCCTGTAGCTCATTCAAGGTAATTGGAGAATCCAGTGGGTTCTGGTAGTCTTTAATAGTTGATTCTAAGATTGGTATTTCATCCTGTATATGTTTATGCTCTTTATTCTTTGTTATAGATCCAAAAAGATTGGAGAAGTGGTTTACCCCATACATCTCCATTTTGGATAGATAATTCTTTGTGTTGTTTGTGTAGTGTTTTCCAATTTTCCCAGAAGTGGTTAGTCTATGGATTCTTCAATTACATCGAGCTGATTTCTGACGTGCTGTTCCTTCTTTTTCCGTAGTGTATTTCTGTATTGTTTTAGTGATTCACCATAGTGAAGGCGTAGACTCAGGTTTTCCGCCTCTCTGTTTTTGGTTGGATAGGTCTCTCAATTTCTTTCTTAGATTTCTGTATTCTTCATCAAACCATTTTTCATTGTTGTTCATTTTCTTCGATATTCTATTTGATATTTTTAGTTTTGATAGGGAAGCTGAGAGGTCAAATATACTGTTAAGATTTTCTAATGCCAAGTTTACACCTTCACTATTACAGTGGAACGTTTTACCCAGGAAATTGTCTAAAAGGGATTGAATTTGTTGTTGCCTAATTGTTTTTTGGTAGGTTTCCAAACTGCATTCCTTCCATCTATAGCATTTCTTAATGTTAGTCAGTTCCTTTTGCTTTGATGCCTCATGACTGAATATTGCTCTGTTCAAGTAGACTGTGATTTTGCTGTGGTCTGATAGGGGTGTCAGTGGGGTGACTGTTAACTGTGGTCTGATAGCGGTGTCAGTGGGCTGACTGAACGCTCTGAGACTCTGGGTTGAGGTCAGTGATAAAGTAGTCTACAGTACTACTGCCAAGAGATGAGCTTTTGGTGTACCTACCATAGGAGTCCCCTCGAAGCCTACCATTGACTATGCACACACCCAGCGTGCGACAGAGCTGCAGGAGTTGTGACCTGTTTTTATTGGTTATGTTGTCATAGTTGTGCCTAGGGGGGCATATGGGGGAGGAAATGCTGTCACCTGCAGGCAGGTGTTTTTCCCCCTGTGTCATGAGGGTGTCAGGTTCTTGTCCAGTTCTGGCATTTAGATCACCACAGAGTAGTTCATGTCCCTGGGACTGGAAATGATTGATTTCCCCCTCCGGGATGGAGAAGCTGTCTTCATTAAAGTAGGGGGATTCTAGTGGGGGGATATAGGTAGCACACAGGAGGACATGAGTGCCGCTGGGCTTGGGGTTCTTCATTTGTCTGTTCTGCTGTGATGTAGACTCTGGTCAGTGTCTGGTGTGGACTGTTCTGCTGTGGTGTCGAGACTTTTGTCGGGTGCTGAGGTGGGCTGTTCTGCTGGCTTCTCTGCGGGGGGTGGCCACCTCTCTAGTGGATTGTTCTCTGTCACACGCCATCCCCCTCGACCTCTCCTCCAGCGATCTGATCCTCTCCTCTAGTGCTCTGTTCTACTCCTGCTCTTTCTCCTGTTGAAGTTGTCTCACCTTTGTCCTGAGTGCAGATGTGTCTCTCTCCACCTCCAGCACTCCGGGTCTGGTGAAGAGAGTGTTGTTGTGCTGGACTGTTGTCTGGGTCTGTGCTGTCTGGAGTGTAATCACCTGATGTTCCAGCTCCACCTGCCTTACCTCCAGCTGGGTAAATGTATCCTTCATTTCAATGAGAGGGTAGTACTCTGTGCTGGGAGGTTGACTTTTCGCTGGTGGTGGCTCGTCTGTGGGGTTATGTAATGAAGAGGTCTGGTCTGACCCTCTCGGGGTGGGGGTATCTTTCTCAAGGTAGAGCTTCACCTGCTGGTCTAATTTTTTGATAAGGTGAAAGTCCAGCTGAAACTGTTTGGGGTTGCCCTGTACCATTACTGTTCCAGACTTATAGAGATTTATATTAGCGGACTCAGAGTTTCCACCCCTTGTTATAACACCCCCTCTCTTAACAAAGGGGTAGTGTGCTAATATAGCGCTGTGCCGTGCCAGGGGATGGTTTGTGTGGAAGATAAGGTTGCTGATATTCCCATTTTTGTAATTGTCAGCAAAAAGTGTCTCTTGATTTTCCATAAGGAGCTTCATTTTGTCATCTTTTCTTGCCTTATCATTCTTTACATACATAAGAGTACTGTATTTTAATTACATCTGAACAGCAGGAGGCAGCTTCTAAGGCCTCTCCATTTGGTTGGAGTAGACTATTTGACTCTCCTGCCATTGTTGGGCTAAAGAGCTTTGACACCTCTCACGTCAGTGCTAATTGAAGCTGTATCAAGCTTGGCAGAATTATGTTAGCGTTCAGTCCTTATAAAGTAATGTAGTATATTTTTCTTCTTGGCTTTTGGAAATAAAATATAGTTTCAGACTAAACATTACTCACTCAGTTCCAGGTTGGATGGTGTTTTCAGGTTTCTGTTGTTTTCCAGAGAATTTGCTGTATAGAATAATAATCATTGGTAGTTGAAAACCTTCCAGGTGATTCTGTAATTCCATCCCAAATCAGGTTGTAGGTTTTGAGTTTTGATTTGGAGTGAAGGTTATGGTGTAGAGGGTAGCATCCTGTATATGTTCCTGACAAAAAATCAAATTTATCTAAATCTATCTTTTTTAAAGAAAATGCTGAAAAAAGCAGAAGCTCATCTGATCATGACCTCTAGCCTTCTGTCTCTGTGTCTTGTGTCTTTCTCTCTCTCCTTTTTTTCTGTCTTTGTGTCTCTCTCTCTTTTTTTTTTCTCTCTCTCTGTCTCTCTCTGTCTGTCTCTCTCTCTCTCTCCTTTTTTTCTCTCTTTTTTCTCTCTGTCTCTCTCTGTCTGTCTCTCTCTGTCTGTCTCTCTCTCTCTCTGCTTTTTTTCTCTCTTTTTTCTCTCTGTCTCTCTCTGTCTCTCTCTGTCTCTCTCTGTCTCTCTCTGTCTCTCTCTGTCTCTCTCTGTCTCTCTCTCTGTCTCTCTCTGTCTCTCTGTCTCTCTCTGTCTGTCTCTGTCTGTCTCTGTCTGTCTCTGTCTGTCTCTGTCTGTCTCTGTCTGTCTCTGTCTGTCTCTGTCTGTCTCTGTCTGTCTCTGTCTGTCTCTCTCTCTGTCTCTCTCTCTGTCTCTCTCTCTGTCTCTCGCTCTCCCTCCTTTTTCTGCGTCTCTGTTTTTCTGCGTCTCTGTTTTTCTGCGTCTCTCTCTCTCTCTCGTTCTGTCTTGTGCCTCAGTTTCTGCAGCAATAGAGCAAGGATATTAAATCATGACAGCATAGCCACTGTATTTAGCATGTTCAACAGTAAGCCCTTTTTTATTACAAACACCTAAACTTGTTTTTGTTTAACATTTGTTATAGTGTTGATTGTAAACCAGTTTAGTTGTGTGGTCGTTTTCCTGTTAGAATAAAGTTAGCACTGTTACGGAAGCGTTGCCTTTTCTCTGTGTGTGGTTCCCAGGAGTTGCAGACAAGCATCCTGTCGCTGGCCACCAAGATCCTGATGGGCTGTGACGAGGTGCTGGAGACCCTGCAGCAGGTGACCGCCACTCTCATCAACAGTGACATCACTGACCGAGAGACCAGGTGACCCTCACCCCTCTACCATTGCTTTTCCTGTTACCTGTCAACTTGTCATTTTACGTGTTGTATGCCTACCCCTAACTCTCTTGACCTTTTGTCTGTGTATCTGCATGTTCCCCTTGTATGCATATGAATCCCTTTCTATGCATTTCCCTCTCTGTCTGCCTCGAACTCTCTTCCACATACCTCTTATCCCACTTCTCTCTTCTCCTCATCCCACCTCTTCCTCTCACCTTCCGGTCCGCAGGCTGAAGGGCCTGGAGCAGATGACCAAGGCCACCATGCTGGGCCACCTGCTGCCAGTGCTGCTCACCTCTCTGATGCACCCCAACCTGCAGACACTCAATCTGGCTGACGCTCTCATGCCCCAGCTAGTGCAGCTCGTCCTCTATACCAGCCAGGTGGGGGCTCTCAAACAAACACCCCCGTCTCACCTCAATGTAGATATTCTTCTCTAGTTTAGAACGTCTGTCTGTCTTTGCTTTCTGTGGTGGATGATGGGTAGACGTGTTGTGCTTGTTAATTGAAAGTTGATGATAGTTTGGAAGGAGAATTAGCATATATATTTATAATATGGGTTTCTCCTGGTTATTTCCCAGACTGCTCTGCTGTTGAAGACCCAGTCTCCTCTCTTCACTGACAGCATTCCACTGGTAGGAGGGCCGCTGGGCCAAAAGGCGCCTGCTGCTGATGATGACCGGTAAGAGTACACACGGTCCTCTGTAGGCAAGATTTATCAGGACCTTAATCCTGGTTTTCCAAGTGTGTTTGTGTTTCTGTCCCTGATGACTTACTGACTTCCTCTGTCCTACTCCAGCTTTAGAATCTTAGATGAGCGGGAGGAGCCAGGCTTCCTGACAGGCCTGAAGATCCCTGCCCCATGGGCTGCTGGGAAGACGGTGGAGACGGTCCACCCAGTGCGAGACAACTATAAGTTCAAAGAGACGGTACACATCCCAGGGGCACGCTGCCTCTACCTGCGCTTCGACTCCCGCTGCTCCTCACAGTACGACTACGACAAGGTGACCAATCCCTGCACCTCTCCACCCCACATCACATTTCCATGTTAAAGCTATGTCATAACATGTCTAATCTAGTTTATCATTGCAAAGCTCTATGAGGAAGATATTGACTTGGTCTTTTCTCGCTGGTGTTCCAGTTGGTGATGTATGCCGGGCCCAACACTAACAGTCGCAAGGTGACCGAGTATGGAGGCAACACTCTGGGCTATGGCAGTCGTAGTGTCCTAGGGACAGGTTGGCCCAAAGACCTGGTCAAGGTGGAGGGGGACACAGTGACGTTCTCCTTTGAGATGAGGAGTGGGCGCGAGCACAACACCCCAGACAAAGCCATGTGGGGGTTCTCCTGCACTGTCCGAGCGCAGGTACACACAGCTGTGGAGTTAGATCACTGCACTGTCCGAGCGCAGGTACAGACAGCTGTGGAGTTAGATCACTGCACTGTCCGAGCGCAGGTACAGACAGCTGTGGAGTTAGATCACTGCACTGTCCGAGCGCAGGTACACACAGCTGTCGAGTTAGATCACTGCACTGTCCGAGTGCAGGTACACACAGCTGTGGAGTTAGATCACTGCACTGTTGTGAATACAGTATGTTGCTGCCATGTTTAACATGCACACCCAGACATTGTTACGTAGAATCTGTCTCTGTTTTCCCGCTACAGGAATCATCAGAGGATGTCTCTGGGGGTCTCCCCTTCCTGGCAGACCTGGCGTTGGGTCTGTCTGTACTGGCCTGCTCCATGCTCCGCATCCTCTACAACGGACCTGAAGTAACCCGAGAGGAGGATGCCTGCCATGACCTGCTCTGCTCCAAGCTGCTCCAAAGGTGACTCGGCATATATGGCGAATGATACAGAGCACACACTATAGATGGCACGAATGCACTGCAATGTCGCAGCACAATCATATACAGCTATAACCAACTAAATAGTAACACCCTAGTAAAATAACACCGGTGACACCATGGCAGAGAGCGGTTACCAGGACAGCCGAGACTAAATGCTATCCATTTCCTCCAGGTGCCAATGGCAGGTGGAAGCTAATGGTGCCATCTCTCCAGCCCTAACCCCCAGTCCCTCTCCGCTACCCCTCACCATCGAGGAGGACCGGGAGTTCACCTACCCCTCTGACGTGCTCATCCCTCCCCCGGGCCTCATGCCTGGGGCCTACTTTGACCTGCCCCGCATCCGCCTGCCTCCAGGCATCATGAGCCGGCTCCGAGAGGTGTCCGGCAGGGGGCGACCACAGTTTCGTCCCAGCATCAAGTAAGAGGTGGTGACCATATATACCACATATTCAACTGCCATTCCAATTCTATTTTAACCAGTCATTACTGCCCATCCTCTCCCCCTTTTCTCTCTGACTTGCCCGTGTCAGGGAGGTGATCAGGCCAGACGTTATGGAGGAGGTCATAGTGTCGTGTGTGATAAAGCACCTGACGCTGGTGGATGCTCTCCAGTCACTCGTCAACTTCCAGTACCGCGAGGAGCACGCTGAGGAGTACGACCTGCTCTGTAAGATCATGGCCGAGACTTTCAAGAAGATCAACGCCATGGAGCGCCAGCTGCAGGTACACAAGTGGCTATTATAGTCTGCTTTTCCCTCTCCGTGTGTGTGTATGTGTGTATAACTGAGTTTTTTTTGCCATCCATCAGAGTGTAGCAGAGCTGGAGCAGAAGTGGCAGAACGAGGTGGAGGAAGCTCAGCAGGGAAAGCTGGAGAACAATGCTCCTTTCTTCCACGACTATCACTTCTTTGAGGTACACATCGCTTCACCTCCGATTCTCATAAAGTTATACACTGTTCAGCAAATATAATTAGTTTTTGTTTTCCCAGAACAAAATGAAGGAACTAGAATTGCTGTGTTCACTAAAGGAGGTCCCACTGGACTGGGGTGATTTGGAAAATGTTGTCCTCACACTGAGGTAAGACATTGGAGAAGAGCCACGTGACAATGCCAATGTTAAGACTGCTGAGACTAACATCTCTTCCTCCGCGTTGTCTTCTGGTTTGTGGTCTACGTTTGTCCACAGGGAGAAGTTCTTCCAGGAGGTGAACTCTGTCCACCTGAAGAGTGGTGTGCCGCTGGCCAAAACCAAATCCCTGGTGAAGAGCCTGATGAACCGCACAGAGCTGCTGCTCCACGTCACCATCGCTCCTCACTGCAGGAGCCTGAACACCACGCCTGCTGGCACGCCAGGTACCCCTCAGCTTACACTTCCTTACATAACTACCTCCCCAGTCTACTCCACCTCCCTAGCTTACACCTGCTTCTCTGTACCCCTCTCCTGATTTACTTTGGCTGCCTGGATGTAGTTTGATAAAATAGAGGTGACTGATTCTGTCTTTTTGTTGTTGTGTGGCAGCCTGTAAGTCTGTGTCAGACACTAAGACGGTGGTTCCCGGGGTGAAGCAGCCAGTCTTTCTGCGCAGCATGTCTGCGCCCTCTGACCTGGAGATGATCGCCAACCAGGACCTGGAGTTCCCACACAGCAGCCAAAGGTTCACTGTCCACAAAAATCTCTTTGATACAGAGAAAGTGTATCACAAGCATAACAACACTAAGTTGATGATGGATTGAGAGAGTACTCACCCCTCTACGTTATTCTTCTCTATTGCAGGAGGCGACACCACCCCACCAGTCACCGCAGCAGCTCCTTCACCCTGCTGCAGTCTCTAGCCATGGAGGACAGCCGGGACAAGCCAACGTACAGTGTGCTGCTGGGGCAGCTCTTTGCTTTCATAGGGACCTTGCCCGACCAGTCTGTAAGTGCAGCCGTCCGCCACAGTCACCGCACATTGAATTCTGTGTTTTTGGTGCCAAACAATTAGAGAAGTTGAGTCTATTCATATTTTACCCTAGTTCTGCCTCCTCCAGGTGTCCAGCAGCAGTTTCCTGTCTGCGGCTCAGACACGGTGGAGGCGGGGCAGCACGAGGAAGCAGGCCCTCGTTCACATGAGGGAGCTGCTCACTGCCGCAGTCAGGGTAGGTGGGGTCACTCACCTGGTGGGACCTGTTACCATGGTGCTGCAGGGAGGGCCCAGGTAAGGCATGGACACACACTCTCACACAAACCCACCATTAATATATCTTCATGGTATGTTTACATTTGGGAGAATTTATTTTACAATTATAATTGTTTCCTTTCACAATATAACAATGCGATTGAATTATAATTAACACTAAACAATAACTTGACAGACATTAATATACAGTTGAAGTCGGAAGTTTACATACTCCATAGCCAAATACATTTAAACTCAGTTTTTCACAATTCCTGATATTTAATCCTAGTAAAAATTCCCTGTCTTAGGTCAGTTAGGATCATCACTTTATTTTAAGAATGTGAAATGTCAGAATAATAGTAGAGAGAATGATTTATTTATTTCAGCTTTTATTTCTTTCATCACATTCCCTGTGGGTCAGAAGTTTACATGCGCATACTTTTCCTTCCTCATGACACAAGTAATTTTTCCAACAATTGTTTACAGACAGATTATATCACAATTCCATTGGGTCAGATGTTTACATTAAGTTGACTGTGCAGCTTGGAAAATTCCAGAAAATTATGTCATGGCTTTAGAAGCTTCCGATTGGAGGTGTACCTGTGGATGTATTTCAAGGCCTACCTTCAAACTCAGTGCCTCTTTGCTTGACATCGTGGGAAAATTCAAAGAAATCATCCTAGACCTCAGAAAAGTCTGACCTCCACAAGTTTGGTTCATCCTTGGGAGCAAGTTCCAAATGCCTGAAGTTACCACGTTCATCTGTACAAACAATAGTACGCAAGTACAAACACCATGGGACCACGCAGCCATCATACAGCTCAGGAAGGTGACATGTTCTGTCTCCTAGAGAAGAACGTACTTTGGTGCGAAAAAGGCAAATCAATCCCAGAACAACAGCAAAGGCCCTTGTGACGTTGCTGGAGGAAACAATTACAAAAGTATCTATATCCACAGTAAAACGAGTCCTATATATACAGAACCTAAAAGGCCGCTGAGCAAGGAAGAAGCCACTGCTCCAAAACTGCCATAAAAAAGCCAGACTAGGGTTTGCAACTGCACATGGGGACAGAGATCGTACTTTTTGGAGAAATGTCCTCTGGTCTGATGAAACAAAAATAGAACTATTTGGCCATAATGACCATTTATGTCTGGAGGAAAAAGAGGGGGGCTTGCAAGCCGAAGAACACCATCCCAACCTTGAAGCACGGGGTGGCAGCATCTTGTTGTGGGGGTGCTTTGCTGCAGTAAGGACTGGTGCACTTCACAAAGTAAATGGCATCACGAGGCAGAAAAATTATGTGGATATATTGAAGCAGCATCTCAAGACATCAGTCAGGAAGTTAAAGCTTGGTAGCAAATGGGTCTTCGAAATGGACAATGACCCCAAGCTTATTTCCGATGTTGTGGCAAAATGGCCGAAAGACAACAGTAACAATGTGATGAAAGAAATAACAGCTAAACTAAATCATTCTCTCTACTATTATTCTGACATTTCACATTCTTAAAATGAAGTGGTGATCCTAACTGGCCTAAAACAGGGAATTTCTACTAGGATTAAATGTCAGGAATTGTGAAACTGAGTTGAAATGTATTTGACTAAGGTGTATGTAAACTTCCGACTTCAACTGTGTGTGTGTGTGTGTGTGTATATCTAAATCTTGTAGATTTAGGACAATCACTTCAACCTTTTTATTATTATTATTGTGTTTTACTGTCTTTTTTTGCCATGTATGAATTTGTTATTCAATGCGTTTCTATGGGCTTTCGTAGTGAAGGCCAAAACCTATATTTGATCCCCCTAAAATATATACCTAAAGGGGTCCTCAAAATCAAATAGCTAAATGATCCCATATTATGACAATCTTAAAACAATTCCATTTGCCATGCTTCGCCTTTCCCTTCCCCAATGTCTTAGACTCTAAAGAATGAAATTGAAGAATCAGCGAGGACTGGGCATCTCTCACGGGGAGGAGCATCTGTTGCACTTTTTTGTTCCATTCCTCCTCTCAAAATGTAACTTCAAAGTATTTTTCCCATACAACCTTTAGGCCCTTACAAGTTCCTGCGGTATGTGGTAATTTGCAGAGGATTTCTATCTTAACACTTATATTAGAATGTACAGGGAATTTGTTTTTCTGTCTATCCTTTAACATACAATCTCTAAGCTGGAGATATCGCCAAAAGTTTTGTTTCTGTAAAATCTACTTGTTCCTTAGTTGTTCAAAAGAGGTTCTTGATATAGACACGTAATGTTCTTTATCCCTTTTCTATACCAATCTTTCCAGAAAACCACGTGTCCTCTTATTTTCAATTTAGGGTTATTCTATAACGAAGCAGAGTTTGTCAAGAAAGGTGACATTGTTTTTTCCTCCTATGAATCTGACTCCATATATTTTTTTGTATGGGACATTCTGTAGTGCCACCTTTTTGTTGACTCAAATAATCTGATGCTCCAAATGGGGCATTAAGTTCTTCCATGTCCACCTACATTGGCCTCAATAAAGAGGTCTCAATAAAGAAAGCATATTTGGGCAGTTATAAAAGGCTTCTTGATATAATTTCATGTTGGGCATCTTTAATCCTCACTCCTCAGTCTTTGCCTGTAAATCTCACTAGTTTCATCCTGGCCGTGTTACCGGCCCAAATAACCGGAGTAATAATTTTACATCCACAGGTACAGACTGGCATGGACAGCATGCTGATGACGTAATTGAGTTTAATGACGTAATTGAGTTTAACCTGTATCGTAACCCATAATGACATTTATATATTATCCCAGTTCTTAGCTTTTAGGTTTTTAGGGACCCATTGAAATCCCAAGTTGACGAGGTCACTTCTCAGACAATGTTTTGATGGGGCATTGCCTTTATCTATGAAAATATATTTACTAGGTCCAGTAAAGGCAATATGGAGAGTTGGCGGGTCTGACATTAATGGTAATATATTGTCTGCATAAAACAGTTGTTTATTCTCCAAACCTCCCATAGTAACCCCTTTGACTGATGCAGCCTAAAAGCTTTGGCTAATGGTTCTAGTGCTATAATAAATATTGAGAGACTGTGACCTTCGTGCTTCGCCCTACTGTAAATGGAGATGATTGTAATCCGTTAGTGACTACTATGAATGAGGGCCCGTTGTACATAAGTTAAAAAATATTCTGAAAGCCCTGTCCAATATCCAAATGTATTTTAGTGTATAATGCAGGATAAATTCAATTTTCTAAATGTATCTGTGTCCTCTGTGCAGGATCGAGGAGCTGACCTGTGGGGGAATGGTGGAGCAGGTGCAGGAGGCCTTTGGGGAGACTATGACGTCTGTAGTGTCACTATGTGCCCGCTTCCCCATCGCTTGTTCCAACAGTATTGGCATGCTCTGCACCATCCCCTATACTAGGCAAGACAATTATTCTCTATCTTCCGAAATCCTCGTGTTACTCTTGGAAAACGGCTTTGTTTGTTATCAGGAACAAACAATTCACCTCATTCTCCTGGCACCCAAAAATGACTGACTTCCTAGAATTTCCATTCTCTAAACCCCCACACGTCTGCCCATGTGTTCCTGTAGGAGTGAGGAGCAGTGCCTGGTGCGCAGTGGTCTGGTCCAGCTCATGGACCGCCTGTGCAGCCTGAGTGGCCAGAGGGACTGCAGCTCCAATGAGAAGCAGACCAAGAAGCAGAAGGTGGCCACCATGGCCTGGGCTGCCTTCCAGGTGCTTGCCAACCGCTGCATCGAGTGGGAGAAGGTGGAAGGTATGCAAGATCGTTTTTTTGGGGGAATTTATCAGCTTGTGAAATGGGTAGCCCACTCCAAGAAATGAAGAGAACCTCAACGCTGAAGCAGAACATATGAGAATCATTTTCACCCAGACGTTTCCAATGTCTTGATAGTGCGCTGTGCCTTTTAGCTAAAGAGGAAGGTATGAAAGGCTGTCTTCATGTCTTCAGGGTCTACTAACAAAGTGAGGACAAAACACAGAAGAATAGTTGGAGGTTAAAGTTAGGCAAGCTTGGCAAAAGTAGATTTTAGGCCAATAATTCAGAAACCAGAGGAAATATTGGTATTTTCATGACCTTTGAATATAGATAATCAGACTTTAGGATGCAACCTCACATCTGTGTTTTCTACAGAGAGTACAGTGTGCGATAATTCTTACTACTGCAGAAATCCCTCTCCCCCTCTCTTAAGGTGGTTCAACAGATGCGGTGCACTCAGGTCTGGCCCGGCAGGTGTCCAGCCTGCTGACCAACCACCTGGTCAGAGCCACAGAGTGCTGTGGGAACCAGGCAGCAGGGAACGATGCTCTGCAGGACGTCCTCAGCCTGCTCAACGACCTGTCCAGGTAACCACTAGCAAACAACAGGTCAAATACACATCACCGTCAGTCTTCTTGTTCTGTGTTTGTGAAATGACCGTTGCCGCCTTCTAATTTTCTATGATTGTCTGGCGTTCCTCCAGGAGCCACATAGGGAAGGCTATCCTGAGCCAGCCAGCCTGTGTGTCCAAGCTCCTGTCTCTGCTGCTGGACCAGCGGCCATCTCCCAAGCTGGTGCTGATCATCCTGCAGCTGTGCCGCGCTGCCCTGCCCCTGATGAGTGTAGAGGACTGTGGCAACGTGGCGCTGCCCGCCTGGAGCTACTCCATCAACACCCTAGATGCTGAGCAGCAGGACGCCACCGACCCCGCCTCGCGCATCGCCGCTCTGCTGCTGGCCAAGCTGGCTGACTACGTAGTACCAGGTAGGACATTTTATTTCATTTTGGTCATGAGATATCTGGCTTCTGTTAGACTGCTGTCTCTAACACCGTGTCCCTCACCAGGTTGCCAGACCCTGCTCTCCCCCAGCTCCTCAGAACCAGACACCAGCCTGAGCCGCTCCAGCCCCAAGGGAACCCTGAAGTCAGATAAGGACGCTGGGGAGGAGGGCGAGGCTGTGGATGGCAAACTGTCCATCTTTATCCACAAGCGGGAGGACCAGTCCTCTCATGAGGTTCTACAGCCACTGCTCAGGTAAGACTCATCGTAATACCTCCTGAGACCTTGTAACTTCATGTGTGCCAAACCAACCATGCAGTCTCTCTGACACCTGTGCTTTTCCTCCCTGGTGGCCTGCAGCAGCTCAGAAGGCCGGCCGTTCCGCCTTGGAACTGGAGCCAACATGGAGAAGGTGGTGAAGATGGATAGAGACATGACCAAGGTCAGGCCTGTTTTTAAAGTTTTCATGTGGCTGCAAAAGTCATTGAGGTGTCACCAAGTGAAAGAAGAATAGTGAAGAATTAAACCTAGTCAAGGCATATGTTCAAGAATAATAACATTTATTCCTGGCTGATCTGCTCCTTCCTCATTCACCTCACCAGAGTGGTAGCTGTGAGGTGATCACAGAGGAGGCTGCTGCCGCCCTGAGGAAGGCCAATAAGTGGGCCCAGTCTGGGCTGATAGTGAGCGTGGGCCCGCCTGTGGAGGCTCTGGTCCCAGAGGCTGCTGGAGGAGTCACCACGGGGGACAAGAAGAAGAGCGCTCAGACCGCTGTGTGTCGGGACAGGAACTCTGAACTGGCCAGGTTGGTGTGACACTCAACCTGTGCAAGATTTATATTATTACTTTTGTATAACCGTAATACCAGTGGAATTGAATCTGCTACACTAGTTCTAGTTAACCAGAGCGGAGAACGGTTCTAACGGGTCTCCTTTCTCCTTCCACTGTTCAGGTCCGACCCGATCAGGCCCTTCATCAGTGGACATGTGGCCAACAGTATGGCTGCTGAGGTCATCGCCCTGCTGCACAGCCTGCTCACAGCTCCTGAGTCCAACACCGCCCAGATCTGGACCAGCACTGCAGAGAAGGTAAAGCACCATTAGAATGCGTAGGTTTTAGAGGCAGCTGCAGCCATTCTAAGGTCTACTTGCAGATGCTAGAGCCATGTAATTCTAAGAATATACTGTATATGAAGATCATAGTGATAACACATGGACTTACCACTACTGATGACTGTGCCAGGTGCTGTCCAGAGCACTGATGTTCATCCCACAGCTGGGGAAGTATGCTGAGAGCATCCTGGAGAACGGTAGCAGCAGCGGCAGGAAGCTGGCTAAACTCCAGGCCATCGGCAGGCAGGCTGTGGCGGCACTCTGCGCCCTTGGAGGCTTCAAGGAGACCATCAAGATTGGCTCAGAGGTCCAGGTTGGTTAGGAGAGGAGCACAAGTTGATAGATCCATTAGAAGACTTAGCAGTACACCCTTAGCAACATGCATTGTACCTGTCTCTGTGGTGAAATTAACATGCTGGGTACCTACAACACTATACCAGGCCAACAGTGCTGTGGGCAGGAAGAGCTATAGCAGTGATTGGTCAGTGCATGTTTCTCATCATGGTCCCTCTGCTCTCTCAGGTGGTGGGTAAAGGAGTGCTGGGCAGCGTGGGTGTGGTCATGTCCATCAACGAGCAGGAGGGCATTGCCACGGTGAAGTTCCCTTCCTGCGAGTACAGGAAGGCCTGCAAGGCCTCAGACATCCTGACGGTGCCCATCTCCCGCCTCTGCACTCCCCGCTCTGAGGTAAGAACAGGGAGGGTGAGGGAAGTCAGACACGCATAACGTAACTTGACTGAAAATGATGAAAGTGCTTTAATGTTCGCTAGTAGGCTAATTTAATGTTCTCTTCTCATCCCTGTCCCTCTCCCCTTCCCCTCTCTCTCTCCCAGGCGATGCCCCTCTACAAGCTGTCCATCACAGAGAAGGTGGTGCAGGCGGTACAGTCCATGCTTCTGCCACAGGAGGGCAGTCTGTCCATCCACTCCTCCCTCCCCGCCTCAGGAGATGGCTCCAGTCCTGTTATGGCTGCTGTTCGCCTGTTGGCTGAAATCAGGACCAGGTAAATCACTATCGAGGACATTATCTTGGTCATAATGTTTTTGTGCTCCGAAAAGTGTGTGTCTGCACTAGGGCTTTGGCGGTCGTGACATTTTGCCGGTTATTGTCGTGCAAAAGAGTGCCGGTCTCATGGTAATTGACCGTTAATTAACGTAAACACGTTTTGCTTTCCCAGGCCTCCACGCATACAAGCAGCATACAAGCAGCATACAAGCAGCATACAAGCAGCATACAAGCAGCATACAAGCAGCATACAAGCAGCATACAAGCCGCTGAAGGCGCGTTTGGAACATCTTAATTTAAAAAAAGTCTAAATCAATTTAATAATATACACATCACAATAAATCCATTATTGATTTTAGGCAGGTCTAAAGAAACATTATGATATGAAGAATGAACAGAATATGAGTTGGCCAACTGTGTGTTATCTGGCTATGCACCATGCTGTATGCTTGCTTGTTCATTTAGCAGACAAAACATGCCTATGAGTTCTGTGCCTTTATTTAATATTATATGATTTTATAGTAAGAACAATATAATTGAACTTAAAGGATATTTTTCCCATTCCGGAGCAGGTGCACATATGAAGTGGTTATGTTGTGCGTAAAATACATCATTTGAAACTGGTCCAATACACTAGATTTAGAGTTATTTGTCAACTTTAGTTGAATGATACAAACCTTAGAATGTGAAATAACACATATATATGGAATCATGTAGTAACCAAAAAAAGTGTTGAACAAACCAAAATATATTTGAGATACAAAGTAACCACCCTTTGCCTTCACAGCTTTTCACACTCTTTGCATTCTCTCAACCAGCTTCATGAGGTAGTCACCTGGAATGCTTTTCTAACAGTCTTGAAGAAGTTTCTACAGCAGTTGTTGGGATAAGATTGTGTGATTGTGGAGGCCAGGTCATCTGATGCAGCATTCCTTCACTCTCCTTAGTCAAATAGCCCTTACACAGCTAGGAGGTGTTTTGGGTCATTGTCCTGTTGAAAAACAAATGATAGACCCACTAAGCGCAAACCAGATGGGATGGCGTATCGCTGCAGAATGCTGTGGTCACCATGCTGGTTAAGTGTGCCTGGAATTCTAAATAAATCACTGACCGTGTCACCAGCAAAGCACCATCGCACCTCCTCCTCCATGCTTCACGGTGGGAACCACACATGCAGAGATCATCCGTTCACCTACTCTACGTCTCACAAAGACACAGAGGTTGGAACCCAAAATCTCAAATTTGGACTCATCAGATGAAAGGACAGATTTCCACCGGTCTAATGTCCATTGCTCTTGTTTCTTGGCCAAGCAAGTCTCTTCTTCTTATTGGTGTCCTTTAGTAGTTTTCTTTGCATCAAATCAAAATCAAATAACATTTTATTAGTCACATGCACCGACTAAAATAGTGAAATGCTTACAAGCCCCTGAACAACAATGCAGTTAAAAAAATACAAATAAGAGTAACAAGTAGTTAAAGATCAGCAGTAAAATAACAATAGCGAGACTATTTAGAGGGGGTACCAGTACAGAGTCTATGTGCGGGGGTACCGGCCGACCATGAAGGCCTGATTCACGCAGTCTTCTTTGAACAGTTGATGTTGAGATGTGTCTGTTACTTGAAGTCTGTGAAGCATTTATTTGGGCTGCAATTTCTGAGGCTGGTAACTCTAATGAACTTATCCTCTGCAGCAGAGGTAACTCTGGATCTTCCTTTCCTGTGGTGGTCCTCATGAGAGCCAGCTTCATCATAGCACTTGATGGTTTTTGCGATTGCACATGAAGAAACTTTCAATGTTCTTGAAATTTTCCGGATTCACTGACCTTCATGTCTTAAAGTAATGATGGACTGTTGTTTCTCTTTGCTTATTTGAGCTGTTCTTGCCATAATATGGACTTGGTCTTTTACCAAATAGAATACCAAATCTTCTTTATACCACCCCTACCTTGTCACAACACAACTAATTGGCTCAAACGCATTAAGAAGGAAAGAAATTCCACAAATGAACTTTTAACAAGGCACACCTGTTAATTGAAATGCATTCCATGTGACTACCTCATGAAGCTGGTTAAGAGAATGCCAAGAGTTTGCAAGCTGTCATCAAGGCAAGGATGGAATCTCAAATATAACATATTTTGATTTAACACTTTCTTACTACATGATTCCATATGTTATTTCATAGTTTTGATGTCTTCACTATTATTGTACAATGTAGAAAATAGTCAAAATAAAGTAAAACCCTGGAATGAATAGGTGTCTACTTTTGACTGGTACTGTATATAGATAGAGATGTGCAAATTGGTGTTTTGAATGAATCATCAACTTAAAAAGCACGGTCAATTTCTTTCTTAGGCATTGAAACAACATCCAAAATGACCATGTTTTCCGATAGAGCCTTGAGTACCAGGCCATTAGCGACCTGATGGTCATTAGCGAGTTGGGTAGGCTACGACCAACGCATGTCCTGAGTGCATAAGAGGAGGTTACCGTGTCTCAATAGTCATGTGGAATTTTGCTGCGGTCATGACTCATGACTGCTGGTAATACGGTCACCTCAACAGCCCTACTCTGCACCTGTGTTTCATACAGTGCCTTCGGAAAGTATTCAGACCCCTTGACTTTTTCCGCATTTTGTTACATTACAGCCTTCTAAAATTGATTAAATATTTTTTCCCCCTCATCAATCTACACACAATACCCCATAATGACAAAGCAAAAACAGGTTTTTTGAAATATTTGCTAATTTATAAAAAAAAATTAAATTAGTATTCAGACCCTATACTCAGTACTTTGTTGAAGCACCTTTGGCAGCAAATACAGCATTGAGTTTTCTTGGGTATGATACCACAAGGTTGGCACACCTGTATTTGGGGAGTTTCTCCCATTCTTCTCTGCAGATCCTCAAGCTCTGTCAGGTTGAATGTGGAGTGTTGCTGCACAGCTATTTTCAAATCTTTCCAGAGCTGCTCAATTGAGTTCAATCTGGGCTCTGGCTTGTCCCGAAGCCAAGACAATGCAGGCCAAAGAGTTCAATCTTGGTTTTTTTCAGACCAGAGAATCTTGTTTCTCATGAACTGAGAGTTTTTGGCTGCCTTTTGGCAAACTCCAAGAGGGCTGTCATGTACCTTTTACTGAGGAGTGGCTTCCATCTAGCCACTCTACCATAAAGGCCTGATTGGTGGAGTGCTGCAGAGATGGTTGTCCTTCTGGAAGGTTCTCCCATCTCCTCAGAGGAACTCTGGAGCTTTATCAGAGTGACCATCGGGTTCTTGGTCACCTCCCCCACTAAGGCCCTTCTCCCCCGATTGTTGCTCAGTTTGGTCGGACGGGCCAGCTCCAGGAAGAGTCTTGGTGGTTCCAAACTTCTTCCATTTGAGGGTGATGGATGCCACTGTGTTCTTTGTGACCTTCAATGCAGCAGACATTTTTGGTACCCTTCCCCAGATCTGTGCCTCGACACAATCCTGTCTCTGAGCTCTACGGACTGTTCCTAGGACCTCATGGCTTGGTTTTTGCTCTGACATGCACTGTCAACTGTGGGACATTATATAGACAGGGTTGTGCCTTTTCAAATCATGTCCAATCAATTGAATTTCCACAGGTGGACTCCAAGTTGTAGAAACTTTTCAAGGATGGTCAATAGCAACAGGATGCACCTGAGTCTCATAGCAAAGGTTCTGAATACTTATGTAAATGTGGCATTTCTATTTTTAATTTTTAAAACATTTGCAAAATTTCTTAACCTGTTTTGCTTCATAATTAAGGGCTATTGTATGTAGATTGCTGAGGAAAATGTTTTATTTAATCCATTTTAGAATAAGGCTGAAATGTAACAAAATGTGTAAAAAAGTACTTTCCCGACGGCACTGTATATTTGTTTTGTTTAGTTAACATTGAGGGTTAAATGTGTGTGTTCCAGGGCATGTCTGGTGATGGCCCAGCTCCTGGAGGACAGCTCGTTCTGTGAGGAGTTCATTCAGCAGTGTCCTGCTGCTGTGGAGGTGCTCAACCTAGTGGCCCAGGAGTGCAGTCCTGGTGAGTGACCACCCAGTAGCATAGTGCTCAATTACGAGACCACTTCTGCAATGCAGCATGACTTTACTTTCCTATATTACAGTAGTATTGATTGTGTGGAAGGAAGTAGGGCTGCTGTGTGTAACAGTGCGCCTGTGTTGTGCAGGGGAGCGTCTCGGCATGGTTGAAGCACAGTGTGAGCGAGTGAGGATGCTGTACCGAGACTGCGCTCGCCCGCCACCCCCTCCCCTCCAGACAGACAGGCGCCAGGTGGGTGTCACTGTAGCCTTTCGACTCATTTATCTACTAAGTTCTACTGATTTTTAATAACGGACATAAAACCGTATTAGGAATTTTTGATTGATGAAGGGATTCTGATTGAGATTTGTAGGGCCAGTCTCCTAACTCTCTCTGTTCCGCTCTGTACCTCTCCCTAGCCCAAGGAGATGACGTGGTGTCCATCTAGGGGGTTCCCTCCAGTGCGTGCCTGCGTATTCTCATCCCGTCTCACCTCCGTCACCTTCCTGGCCGACCCCAGTGCTGGAGGAGGCCTGCCCAGGGGAACCTTCATCTATGCCACCTCACCTGTTCCTGTTCAGGTGGGCGCCGCTACGCTAACTGGATGTCTTGGGAATGGCACTGGGTTTTATATGAATGAAAATTCAGTTTTGCGTGCTTATGAAGCAGGCTGACTAATTTGGAATCTTAAAATTCCTCTCCCTCTTTTTCCTGTAGGCGCCTTCCTTTTACTGGGAGATAGAGATAGCCTCCTATGGAGACTCAGAAGATGACAGTGGTCCTATTGCATCTTTCGGCTTTGCCACAGAAGCAGAGAAGAGAGACGGAGCGTGGACCAACCCTGTTGGCACCTGCCTCTTTCACAAGTATGTGTTCATATGGATTTTATAGCTGTAATCTCAGAGGTTTCCCACTGCCTTGTCTCTGACTGAGTGCTGACCTTTCTCTCTTTCCTTTCTGTTTCATCCTACCTCTGTCTCTGTTTTTCACCCTTTCAGTAATGGTAGGGCTGTGCACTATAATGGTTCCAGTCTGCTGCAGTGGAAGAGTGTGAGGCTGGACGTGGCCCTACTTCCTGGTGAGATAGGAAACAGTCCTTTTTATCTAATTTCATAATATCACCTACGTCCTATTTTTTCCTGTCATTCATTTTACTTTTTTATTTATTTATTTTTGACACTTATGCCAACCAATGTGTATTGCATATTTAACAGATATTGGTGAAACATCTGATTTTGAACTCAATGTATCTTGCATGGTGACCATTCTCTTACTGCCTATAGGGGATGTTGCGGGCATTGGCTGGGAGCGCTCAGAGGGCACCCCTCCACCCCCCGGCCAGGCCCCTAAAGGGCGGGTCTACTTCACCTACTGTGGCCAGCGCCTCAGCCCCATCCTCGAGGACGTAGCAGGGGGCATGTGGCCTCTGGTGCACATTCAGAAAAAGGTGGGCCTTTATGCCTGGACATGTCAAGTAAGATTTAAAGTCTAATGAATGCAGCTTATGTTTGTCATGGTTTGTGTTGTATTTTGTTTAGAACACAAAGATTCGTGCCAACTTTGGTTGCCGGGCGTTTGCGTACGCAGAGGGCCAAGCACACCGCAACGCTGCTGACCTCTGTGTTGACTTGGCAGAAGAAATCAGCGCTAACTTTGAGGCCCTCCCCTTCGCCATGGCATCTGACAGCGACAATGATGCGGGTGCTAGTGTGGCATCTGACTCTGGCTCCCACGGACCCCCATGTCGGATCGCCGCAGTAGCAGTTGCCCAGCAACGTATGTTCCTATCACCTTCCCCCTTCCTGCACCAAATGAATGTGTCTTAGTTTAATCCTTTTACCTGGTTTGGTGTGCTTGATGTTCTGGTCTCATCCGTTCACCTAAAATATATTGTTTTACTTAAACTGGTGTTATTTCAGTCCTCTGTTATGTTTGCTGTTTGGTAAACCCCACTACAGCTAACCCTCACCCTCCTCACTGTCTGGTCTGTGTGTATGTGTGCGTCCCAGTTGGTAGCGTTTGTAAGAACTGGCTTTGTTGTTTGTCCTCCCCTGTCGGGACAGAGTACAACAGTGACTCATCATGCCACTACAAGGTGGAACTGAGTTACGAGAACCTGGTCACCTCAGGGCCTGACGCACACCCCCCGCCTATTCCTGATGACGAGAGTGATGACGAAGATGATGACGATGTCCCACGGGTGAGTTGAAAGTCAAATACCATATTTGCTTATCTTTTTGGTATCCAGATTTTTCAGTGGGCATGAATGTACTGCTGTCCACCCCCTCCCAGGAGGACCACTATGCCCTGCTGGTGAAGGCCTGGGAGACAAAGGTGTTCCCCACCATCCGCCGACGCTTTCGCAACGAGGCAGAGAGGAAGTCTGGTCTGGACCAGATCAAGGGAGCACTGCAGCTGGGTGATAATAATATTTTTTTCCCCTCACCCATCTACACACAATACCCCATAATGACAAAGTGAAAACATATACATTTTTTTTACATCTTTGCAGATTTATTGAAAACAAAATATAAGTATTCACACCCCTGAGTCGATACATGAGTCGATACATGTTAGTCTTTCTGGATTTGTCTCTTAAGAGCTTTCTACACAAGATTGTACCATTTTTTAATTTTTTTATTATTCAAGCTCTGTCAAGTTGGTTGTTGATTATTGCTAGACAGACATTTTCAAGTCTTGCCATGGATTTTCAAGACGATTTTAATCAAAACTGTAACTAGGTCACTCAGGAACATTCAATCTTGTCTTGGTAAGCAACTCGAATGTATATTTGGACTTGTGTTTTTAGGTTATTGCCCTGCTGAAAGGTGAATTTGATTTCCTCTAGGGTTTTGCCTGTAGTCAGCTCTATTCTGTTTCTTTTTATCAACAAAAAAAACTCCCTAGTCCTTGCCCTGTCATGTGGCCTCATGGTGAAATCCCTGCTCGGTTTCCTTCCTCTCCGTCAACTGAGTTAAGAAGGACTTCTGTATCTTTGTAGTGACTGGGTGTATTGATACACCATCCGTAGTGTAATAACTTCACCATGCTCAAAGGGACATTCAATGTCTGCTTATTTTTACCTCTTCTACCAATAGGGGCGGCAGGGTAGCGTTGGACTAGTAACCGAAAGGTTGCAAGTTCATATCCCCGAGCTGATAAGGTACAAATCTGTCGTTCTGCCCCTGAACAGACAGTTAACCCACTGTTCCTAGGCCGTCATTGAAAATAAGAATTTGCTTTAACTGACTTTCCTAGTTAAGTAAAGGTTAAAAGAATAGGTGCCACGCTTTTCGAGACATTAGAAAACCTCCCTGGTCTTTGTTGTTGAATCTGTGTTTGAAATTCCCTGCTCGACTGAGGGACCTTACAATTATTTGTATGTGTGGGGTACAGAGAGGAGGTAGTAAATCATAAATCATGTTAAACACTTATTGCACACATGGTGAGTCCATGCAACTTATTATGTAACATTTTTACTACTGAACTTATTTAAGTGTGCCAAAACAGAGGGGTTGAATACTTCGTGATTCAAGAGATTTCAGCTTTTTCATTTTGTATTAGTTTGTTCAACTTGTGTCGGCCAGTATCACAATAAATTCAGGCTGTAAAACAACAAAACGTGGGAAATGTTTGGGACACTCACTGAAAACTAGGTGGTGAAAGAAACCCTGTAGCTCCGTTTTAAAGGGCAAGTCCCTATTGACTCCACTGTTTGACCTTTTTAAAACAAAGTGAAAGATGTTTAAAAAAAATTTTTTGTGGTGTTTTTATTCTAAATGTTTTGCAGGCATGGTTGACATAGCCCGGCAGACAGTGGAGTTCCTGTATGAAGAGAACGGGGGCATCCCCCGGGACCTCTACCTCCCCACCATCGAGGACATCAAGGAGGAGGCCAACAAGTTCACCATCGACAAAGTCCGCAAAGGTCCCCTGCACTTGCACCCAACGCAATGCTAGAGGCCTTAGTTATTGAATCATTTCAGTTTTTTTCCTTCTGGATCAAAAAGGGACTTAGGTGGTGGGTGTGGCAGGGGGCGCGGTACGGCGGGTGAATTTTAGAGAACATTTTAGAGGCCCTCATCTTGGAGATGTAGAGAATTATTTTCATTTTTAAGACTATTTTCCTGCAGTTTTACACTTTTCCATGGAGCGTAGAGAAAATGTGGCAGTTCTATGCATTTTGAGATGACTAATGCAGTGTTTTTTTTATTGCTCAAATTTAATAACAAAGTCAATACTGCTAAATTCCTTGTTTTGGGAATTTTACGTTTTCCCTGATTTGTCTAGCTTTTATTTGAGTGATTCTTAGTTCTCAAATATTTTATTATAAAATAATATATATAGGTCCATTTAATCTTTTCTACATAATTTATATCTTGTTTAAGTTTACACTGAAATAGTAAAAAAAAAATGTTTAAAAAAAATGTTTGCACGGTTTGTTCTTAGATGACGTAGGCGGCCCACCCAAGGATTTCAATGGCAGAAAAACCCCTGCCTTTATCTAACATTATCTTTGACCCTTACTTTAAATACATTAGTAAACACAGGAATTTTCCCGATAGCTGGTTTAAACATGTTTTTTTTATTCAACCTTTATTTAACTAGGCAAGTCAGTTAAGACATATTCTTATTTACAATGACGGCCTACACCGGCCAAACCCGGACTACGCTGGGCAAATTGTGCGCTGCCTTAAGGTACTCCCTATCACGTCCGGTTGTGATACAGCCTGGAATCGAACCAGGGTGTCTGTAGTGACGCCTCAAGCACTGAGATATGCAGTGCCTTAGACTGCTGCGCCACTCAGGTCCACAAAGAGTACTATTTTATTTTTAGCAATATAGATGTCTAAACATTCATTATGTACAATGATATGCTCTAGTGTTACCCGGCTTTGCCTTACATATGTGTCCTCTTCTCAGGTTTGACTGTGGTCATCCGCTCTCCAGACAGCAACAACACCAACAGCACCACAGGTGGAACAGCCCTGCCCAAGTTTGCCATCCGAGGCATGTTGAAAACCTTCGGCCTGCACGGAGTGGTTCTGGATGTGGACTCTGTGAGTGTAGAACAGCCGAACTTCGCAGTTCATAGAAACAAAACGATGAGAAGTTGAGCTTTGTCTCTTTTGACAGTGTGTCAATGATCTCTCTCACTCTACTGTGTGTATGTCCAGGTGAATGAGCTGGTGCAAGTAGAGACGTACCTGCGCAGTGAGGGGGTGCTGGTGAGGTACTGGTATCCCATTGAGATGCTGGAGCGCCCCCCTGTTGGATCCCGCCGTACTGCTGCCAATGGCCTTGTCAATCTAGACAGCAGTAACATCCAGATCCACAGGTAACACGCCATCACTTACACTCCTACACACATCCTGAAATAACACGGCTAAGAACTATAAATCGTCCTCCATGGCCTGCTGTGTTTCAGGGAGCTTCTGCGCTGTGAGAGTGCCCTGGCTAGGCTCTACTGTCGCATGGCTCTACTTAACATCTTTGCCCCCAAAAGACCCCACACCTTCACCCGCCTCTTCCATATCCCAGCTGTTCGAGACATCACCCTGGAACACCTGCAGCTGCTGTCCAATCAACTTCTGGCTCCTCCTCTGCCTGGTAAGTGGGCTTTCTCCAGATGAGATGATAATCCACAGAAAATAATGGTTTAAATAGAATAAAGTTAGAGCAATGAATGGAATAAGGTCTACAGTGAAATAGATTTTTAAGTGTATGTTGTGATTTTGAGGAGCTCTTTCCATGATCAGTGTGCTATGTTGTTCTCTTTGTCCTGCAGATGGCACCATCAGCTCCAGCTCCATCCTGCTGGCCCAGTCTCTACTCCACAACCTGCAGGGCCAGAGCTGCTCTCCCACAGACCTGTTCTACCAGGGCAACGCACAGCCCATCAGGGAGTGGCTCACCGTGGCCATCACCCGTGCCCTGCACCAGGGGGAGGAGAGCCTGCTGGAGCTCACCAAGCAGATCTGCTGCTTCCTACAGGTTAGCTCCCGATTCTGTGGCTCAATGTATGTTTCCCCAGGGACGAAGATATTTAGCTTTTAACGTAGTTAATCTTGGTTTCCCTTGTTCCATTGTGTAGAATTCACCAGAGCAGTTCATCTCAGAGGACTTCCCAGTATCAGAATCAAAGGTCAGCATGGATGTCAACTTCCCGGGTGCTGCCTTCGTGATCGTCTCCTGCAAAGAGACCCAACTAGGCTGTCGTAAAGAGTAAGCTAATTTAACACAATTACCTTTGTTCTAAGTTAAACCCATTAACCTTTATGCCCCTAGATGCCTTACAGTGACCCATTTTCTGCCTCTCTACCTACACTAGCTCCTCCCTGTACAAAGCCCCATGGGCACGGGTCATGGTTTATGGCCTGGGTCACAAGGTGCGCAGGAACGGCCAGCTCAATTTAATGGAGGCGGTGTGCTACCCTCTGGATGCCTCGCCCTCCAACACAGGCCTCACCCCCCCTCCCACCACCAACCAATACCCCACTGTCATCATCCCCACTGACAAAGTGCACATCAAACTGGGTAAGTGCTTGATCTCCCTTAGTCCTGGCTTACAGTATTAGCTTCTTTCAGCTTGTCTATGTTCTAATTAGGGCTGGCACAATAATTGCGTAACTGACAATTATGGACAATAACCGGGAACATAATCATCTTAATACATAAATTTTAGGCGAAGGGGGATTCAACTTCGTATTCAAGTAGATATTGTTTACCCAATAGCAGTTTTACATTTTTACATGAAGTGGGTAAAGTGGGTCATAATTTTACGAGCAGAACGGCATGGCCGGGAGGAGAAGCTTGATTTCCAAGGGTTGCAAAAGGTCAAGACTATTTGTTTTTTAAACTGGGGTGTCACCAAAGCTGTGTTGTATTCATTAGGTGTGTCGTAGCTCATTTTCAAAGATGTATTACAAGCAACAAAATGATGACAATGACCGTGGCCATTTCCATGACAATCACGACCCAAAATTCCATAATCGTCACAGCCCTGGTTCTTATGGTTTCTTTCTGTTTCACATGATTACCATGTATTTCTAATAGGTTGTTTTACCGTCTCTCTCTGTCTCTCAGGGGTGTCGCCCCCTCCTGGTGCGGTGCTGGTGCTGCACTCCCTGCCGCTGGAGTTCCCCCTGGCCATGGCGTTTGCTGAGCAGCTGCTGACGTGGAAGCTAGGAGAGAGCAGTGAGTGCTCTGAGGAGGAGTTAGACACTGTGCCCTCCTCTGTGCTGCTGCAGGTAGTGGAGCTGCTGGGTAAGTGCTACACTTCCAGAAAATCTCTTCTCTTTGAAATGTCTGCATCCATGGCTTTAGGTGTCCAACATGTCTGCACATTTATTTCCATAACCCTTGTTGTGACTAATTTTGCATCCTGTTTTGTGCTTGACAACAAGTTGGTCTCCATTTTCAAATAGTTTAATTTACCCCTCTCCCTGTCTGTGGTGTTTTAGGTGGGCTGCTGTGGACCACAGATCTGGCACCCTGCATCAAGGAACTCTCCTTCCACCTGCTGGCTGAGCACTTCCGTAAGATTCATCACCTGGAGCAGCGTAAGAGCCCTGCAGGCCTGTCCAGCTCCATCGCCCTGCTGCTCAACCCCTGCCTGGCCGTGCTCATGGCCCTGCAGACGGAGCTCCGCAAGCTGTACGACCGGGAGACCCAGGGCTGGGTGGCTGCAGGGGCCGGAGCAGGGTGCTCCTCTGGTGGTGGTGTCCTGGCCTTGGGGGCCGAGCAGAGCAGGTTCTCCACCTACTTCCACGCCCTGATGGAGGTGTGCCTGGCTGTAGCTGAGGTCACCCTCCCCCTCAACGTGGGGTGCTCAGGAGTGGGAGCTCTGTCATCCACCAGTGCCCCTAATCTCAGCGACTCCTCCTCATCCTCCTCCTCCTCCCCAGGCCAGACCCCCCAGAGCCCCAGCCTGCTCTCTAAGCGTAAGAAGGTGAAGATGAAGCGAGAGCGTGCAGCAGCAGTGGCGGCGGCCTCAGGGAAGAGGGGTTCTGCTGGAGGGGCTCGCCTGTCAGAGAGCGACAGCGCCCTGCTCAACATGGCCGGTAGTAAACCTGAGGACATGCTGTGGTTCCACCGTGGCCTCACCCTGCTCATGATCCTGCGTCACCTGGCCAACAAGGACCCCCAGGGGCTGAGTGTGACAAATGATGCTGTGACTGACGCCTGCCAGGCCCTGGTTGGACCTACCTCTCACAGCCGTCTGCTGGTTCTCTCTGGCATCCCCACCCACCTGGAGGAGGCTGTGGTGCGCAGCGCTATCCGCAGGGCCTGCAACGCCCATGGGGGGCTCTTCAAGGATGAAATCTTCATCCCCCTGCAGGAGGACGAGCCCAAAAAGTCCAAGGCAGGAGCTGGGGTGTCCACCCCTCTGGATGGCAAAGCAGCCCCCGGGCCTGAGCGTCCCTTCCCGAGCAACGAGAGCCCAGACAGCTCCAGCAGCGTGACTCCAGCCATGAGTGTCTCAGCCTCGGCCTCCACGAGCCAGACCTCCATCTGCAGCTCCTTGCAGGGGGGCGTTTCCCGCACTGCCAGTGAACTCTCTGTGGACCAGGAGCTGCTGGCTGCCCCACCTCTCACCCCAGCGGCTGCAGCATCGGCTGTCCCCTCCCCACAGCAGGGTCTACTCGATCCCCACACGGTGTCCAGCCAGGAGAGCCTAGATATCTCCCTGTGCAGCACAGGGAGCCTGGGCAGTCTGGGCAGCCTGGGGGAGCCTTTGGACAGTGCAGAAACAGCCTCTGTTTCAGACGGGGGCTCCATGTACACAGTCACCTCTCTGGACAACAACGCCATCTTGGCCCGGCCCATTAAGGGCTATGCCGTCATAGAGGTGGGTCGCAAGTGCATTTTACACTGAAAATGCAATATATTGTTTATAATTTCTTTCTTTGCGCTTTGATGGAGACAAACTTGCATTGTCCTTCTGTTGTGCATATGCTGAATGTAGGTTCGAGCCCGGGCCAAAGTGGAGAAGATTCGTGCTAGCCTCTTCAACAGCAGTGATTTAATTGGCTTATCCACCCTGGAGGGTGAGGAGGAGCTGATGGAGCTGACTAATGAGGAGATCCTCACAGCCTCCAGTGTCAACCAAAGCCTGTTTGACACACAGGGTAGCTCCGCCCTCGAGGACTACTTCCTGGACAAGTCTCTCAGAGGTTTTTAGTAGTATACTCTCTACCTATGTTTAACCACCTGTACTCTACCAATACCGATTAAAGTGGTCATCATCTTTTCTCCTCCTGTGTTACCAGGGGACAAGTTGGTGCCAAGTGCGCGAGACCTACTGACGGACATCTATAAGAGTTGTGTCCACTCAGAGCAGATGCTGAGCCTCACGCCAGCCAAGCCTGTCAAAGTGTCAGACATCTACCTGAGCAAGGAGCAGATCAACTCCCAGACCCCTGGAAACCTCCTCCATGTCTTCTTCACTCACATACGGCCACCTAAGAAGATGCTGGAGGACCAACTGACGCAGGTTGGTACACCACCCATGAGAGTGCTTGAACACACAAACTTGAAATATAGAAATTATATGCTTAATTGACCCTGCCTCATCCACATGATTACACACATACTCACATCTATATGCATCTGCATCCATGTTTGTCTGAGCATTGCTATATGTTCCACAGATTCTGCGTAAATATGGCACCACCAAGCCCAACAAGAACAAATACAGCAAGGTGGGTAAGGAACAGCACGCAGTCAAGGTGGTGAGCACCAAGAGACCCATCACCAAACCACCCAGCAAGGAGAAGTCTGTGCTCAACAGCGTCAGGTGAATTTTAGCCCTCGCCACACACACAATGCCACCCTGAAAGCCATTTTCCTAAATAGTTTCCACCCACACTTTTAAATTAGAGGCTTTGTAATTGCAGAAAGTAATGGGTTTCAATAATTATACTCCCCCTAAGATGCTTTTCTCAACGCTTCCCACGCTCAAATGTGTTACTTAAATAGCGAGTTTTTCAAATTAACTTCTCATATTTAGGAACACGAATTGCAATAAAGACTATAACCTGTGGTTTCTTCATCCACTTACAGAAGGAAAGTTGAGTGACTAAAGTTGGCTTATTATGCATAATCATCATATCAAGATTCATTCAGTATGCTGCCATGTCATCCATGACATTTGTCAGTACTCATTTAGACAGACATTTTCCATTGGCCTCTGTCCCTGACTTCTTTCCATGTCTCTATCAGGACTGCACTGAGTGAGAAGAGTGTACTGAAGCCCAAGTCCCCTGAGAAATCCAGGCCTGATGAGAAGGACACAGAGAAATCTCCTGCCAAGAAGCCTGAAGGTACTGACGCTCTGTTCCCTCTCATGTTACCTACATGTATCTCTCACTTGAGTTGATTAAAACCTGTAATGGCAAGGCGATCCCCAAGGGGAACTCCACCCCCCCATTCAGCTGAAAAGGTGGCGCAGGGAATTCTAAAATATTATTTAGAAATATTTAACTTTCACATATTTACAGGTCCAATACAGCAAATGAAAGATAAACATCCTGTTCATCTACCCATCATGTCCGATTTTTAAAATGTTTTACAGCGAAACCGCAACATATATTTATGTTAGACCACCACCAAATCAACGGAAAAACACAGCCATTTTTTTCCAGCCAAAGATAGTCACAAAAGCAGGATTAGAGTTAAACAGCGTCCTGCTACTCATGCCAGGAATATAGAATATGCATATGATTAGTATGTGTGGATAGAAAACACTGACGTTTCTAAAACTGGTTAAATCACGGCTGTGACTATAACAACGTGTGTTTCATCGAAAAGCGGAAGAAAAACTGATCACCAAAATCTGGAAAATATATCAATGCGCCATTTGCATGTATTGTCTATTGGAAAGCAAATGACATGGGGCTGAGATTGCAAGTCCTACAGCTTCCACACTATGTCGCCAGTCTTGTCAATTGCCTGGGCTTTGTTTCTTGGTCAAACGAGTGAGAGAGAGCCCATTCCTTCCGGTCTCCGACAGGATGTTTTGGATGAGAAATTTCCGAACATGATTTCAAGACGTGGAGCTATTGAATACACATCGCCCCATGATCAATTTGATAGATTATTAACGTTTACTAATACCTAAAGTTGGATTACAAAGGGTATATATGGACCGATTTTAATCGAAAAAAAGACCCAATAGTGATATGTATGGGACATCTAGGAGTGCCAACAAAGAAGATCGTCAAAGGTAATGAATGTTTTATATTTTATTTCTGCGTTTTGTGTAGCGCCGGCTATGCTAATTATTTTGTTTACGTCCCCTTCGGGTATTTCGGGGTGTTGCATGCTATCAGATAATAGCTTGTCATGCTTTCGCCGAAAAGCATTTTAAAAATCTGACTTGTTGGCTGGATTCACAACGAGTGTAGCTTTAATTCAGTACCCTGCATGTGTGTATTAATGAACGTTTAAGTTTTAACGAGTGCTATTAGCATTTAGCGTAGCGCATTTGCATTTCCAGATGGCTAGATGGGACGCATCGATCTATGAAGAGTCTGTGATCCAGGAAAACGCAACGTCATTTTTTAAAATTAAAGTCGATGATAAACTTTCACAAAACACTTCGAAATACTTTTGTAATCCAGCTTTAGGTATTAGTAAACGTTAATAATCTATCAAATTGATCACGGGGCGATGTGTATTCAATAGCTCCAAGTCTTGAAATCATGTTCAGAAATTTCTACTCCAGAACATCCTGTCGGAGACCGGAAGGAATGGGCTCTCTTACTCGTTTGACCAAGAAACAAAGCGCAGGCAATTGACAAGACTGGCGACATCGTGTGGAAGCTGTAGGACTTGCAATCTCAGCCCCATGTAATTTGCTTTCCAATAGACAATACATGCAAGTGGCGCATTGATATATTTTTCAGATTTTGGTGATCAGTTTTTCTTCCGCTTTTCGATGAAACACACGTTATGTTATAGTCACAGCTGTGATTTAACCAGTTTTAGAAACGTCAGAGTGTTTTCTATCCACACATACTAATCATATGCATATACTATATTCCTGGCATGAGTAGCAGGACGCTGAAATGTTGCGTGATTTTTAACAGAATGTTCGAAAAAGTAGGGGGTAGACTTAACAGGTTAAACATATTGCAAATGGACAAGAGTCGCCAGCAAGTCACCGTCCATCAGTCAATTGGATGTCATTCTGACACCAAACTGATACCAATTGACACCAAACCCACTTTTTCCAACTCATTTAGAAGCCAACTATCACATATTTCAGAGCAGGCCCATAATTCACAGCGCCTTCAGTTTAAAACATAATAAAAACGTAAAACACATAGTTACGTTCTAGCTGCGGGTCCAGTTCGGACATTATGTGTAGGCCTATGTGAGGCGACCCCAAATCCCGAGTTTCGGATCGATAGGTCATTCGGTGCCTGAGCAAGACCCTAATTGGTGAAAATCCACTTTTTTCCATGCCTTGCTACGGGTTCTTTGAATGAGCTATCGGACAGAAACATTGGGGTCCGTCTCTATGGGCCGAGCCGGTTTCAATGCACCTAGTCTTGCGTCTCTGAGACTTTTCTAAATGTCGTCATTTTCGTAATGGTCAAAATGAATTGAAGTCATTGCAAATGTACGAGGCTGTTTCTCGGTCCGAGAACCTTCTAGAGCCACCTAACTGACCGCCACCTAACTCACCACGCACTATCGACTTGAGGTCTAGAACAGGTTTCTAAAGTTTCAGAACTCTAGGACTGACAGTTCTTTTTTTAGCTCGAACAAAGGTAACTATTGCAGACACGGTCTGTCTCTACGCACCCCAATGGGTCCCTCCTACTAAGCTGTGTGTGTGTGTGTGTGTGTGTGTGTGATTTTAGTTTTTCTTTGACATTTTATGGGTCATGACTGATTTACAGTTCATGGGGGGTTGCCTAATCACACATATGAAGCTTTGAAAAGGTCTGACCATTTTAACCCTTCAAAACAGCCACTATGACACCATTTAAGGCACTTCCGGTTGGCACAGGAAGCTATAAATAAACTCATATCCTGATTGGGGTATGCCTTTACAGAATCCTGAGTTTGAAGTCTTTACGTTAAGAACTGAGTTATTTATGGAGGGTTTAGTGAGTGTGTGTTATTTCAGAAAATCACAGAAATCTCGCAGAGCTCCACAGCACACTTTAAAAAGATTCGTATGAACACCCTGCAACTGGATCTGTAACTGTGTAAAAAATAAATAAAAAATTGTGAACCTCACCAATTTGACATTGTACGATAGATAAATGTCTGGTTCTTGTTTTATTGACACCGTAGGTTCCTTTACTTTGACGTGAAGCGGAAAAATTATTGCTCTATTTTCATTTTGAACCTTTAATCCCAGAAAAATGGCCATAACTCAAAAACCGTTGAGGCTTAGACGCCATCTTGTTCGGGGCCAACTGCCCATTATGCCAAACCTACACTCACCAAGTTTCGTCTTCGAAGTCTTTTCCGTTTTGGAGATAAGGCCACGTCGTGATTCGTTATGTTTTGTACATTTGCCCTCTTGTGGGATTTATCGGGACAGCGGACAAATGACCAAAATTTGATTATTTTATAAAACGGAAACCGAATGTCCGAGAGTTCGTTTGATGACTTCCCGGTAGATCCGGCCCTGCCGCACGGCCCGACGCCGTCCACAAATTTTACAAACGTTTTCGGATGTCTGGTAAGGGACCGTACATTTGCAATATGGACTTTCTCACTAACCATATGGCGAATGTCAAAATGTTCCCTTAAGGTATGTTAAGATTTCCCTCAAGTTATAATATACATGTGCAAATTCATGTATTTATATATTTCTTATATCCTCCCTCGCCCATCTCTCTGACATAGTCCCAGAGGAGAAGTACCTGACTCTAGAGGGATTCCATAAGTTTGCTGTGGACCGGGCCAAACAGGACATCCGTAGCATGTGGAGGGCCATTCTGGCCTGCGGTTACGACCTCCACTTTGAAAAGTGAGCTTGGTGACACACCCCCTTCTAGCCCCTGCAGTCAGCCTATGGTAGATCACCCCCCCCCACCCCCAAGCCCCTGCAGGCAGCCTGGGGATGGTAGGTCACATTCCTAGCTGAGTGGGGAACCGAACACACATGGCTGGAGCAGGTTGTACACATTCAGAGCATGGAACACACTGTGACTATTACGTCAACACATCACATGTTTACACATGATGTACTCTAAGAAAATATTTATCTGCATCACACTACTACACTGTATAGTGCGTAATCAGAGAAAGTCAACTGAGGTAAGATTAAGACATATGTATGAAGAGGGTCTTTTCATATTTAGTGGCTGTTCCCCTTCTCTTCTGATTTCAGGTGTACCTGTATAGACACGCGTCACGCCCAGAAGGCCTGTAGGAGGTGGAGTCTGGAGATGGACGTAGCGTTGGTTCAGTACATCAACAGGCTGTGTGGTCACCTGGCCATCACACCTGCCAGGCTGCACCCGCACGAGGCCTACCTAGACCCCAGTGACATCGCTGATCCACGCGTGGCCTGTCTCCTCAGTATGTGACCTACTCACTGACAGACCGCGTCATCAGTTTACATGTTTGTATGGTATCGAATGTCAGTAAATTAGATTGTGAGTGTGTGTGTTTACATGTACATGGTTAGTGGGTGGGTGTGTGGATGGGTATGTGTGTCGCTGTGTTCACATTTCCCTTCTCTCTGATGTATGTGTAGATGTGCCTGTGGAGAGCTTGCGTCTACGCTTTGCTCTACTGCAGTCTCTCAACAACACCCTGGAGAGTTTCTTCCTGCCCCTGGTGGAGCTGAGACAAACACACACCTACCAGAACAGCATCGCAGCACTGCTCTGTGGGGCCAAAGGTGACACACACACATAACAATAACTTCTCAGCACAGCTTTGTCAGGTCAAAGGCACACTGTGTGCTGTATGTGGGTCATTAAGGACTGGTTTTGTATCAGGGCATTGACCTGTTGATAAATCTTTTAAACGTTTTACATTGTGACTGCCTCTGGGGGTCGAGGTGGGGCATATGAACTAGAGGTCTTCATGGGTCCAAAAAGTTCCAAAATGGATCCGTAGCTTTCCCACCATACCCATAAATAAATAAATAAAGTTAAATGGAGAGCTGTTCCAAATGGACCCGAGGACAGTCCGACATGTTCCGAAAAGGACCACAGAAAACAGACCCGTGCTTGTTCAGCTCTGAGAGTAGAAAAAGTGTGAGAAAGAAACCTCCAACTGGGTGCTGCCAGCGCCATCAATTAAAAAAAACGATATTGGCCAAAATATCCACAGTTAATTGTCTTTAAAAAATACTTGTTTCGATGTGTACCATATTAAAAACTTCAGTCTTATTGTTTTTCTTCCTAAAACAATAATTGTTCATCTGTCAAAGATCTGACCACTAAATGCATCAGGGCATTGCATGCATTATAAGTGTCGACTATATGGTATTCATATGGAAGAAAAAAAATATATATATACATACATACATACATACATACATACATACATACATACATACATACATACATACATACATACATACATACATACATACATACATACATACATACATACATACATACATACATACATACATACATACATACATACATACATACATACATACATACATACATACATACATACATACATACATACATACATACATTAACCCTCTAGTGTCTAAGCCGGGGGAGGGGGGTCTAAGCGAACATGGAATTGTTTTAAGATGGTCATACCAAGGATTATTTAGCTATTTAATTTAGAATTTTAAGACTCACTAAGGTCTAAAAAAATATATATATTTACAACAATTATTGGATGAAACATTGAATTTGGCATTACTGCTATTAGCTAACATAAACGCATTGAATAACAGATTAACTACAACAGATAGTCCCCCCCAAAATCTAAAGGAAGTTTGTTCTGAAGTGTCTGCCATATACAGTGCCTTGCGAAAGTATTCGGCCCCCTTGAACTTTGCGACCTTTTGCCACATTTCAGGCTTCAAACATAAAGATATAAAACTGTATTTTTTTGTGAAGAATCAACAACAAGTGGGACACAATCATGAAGTGGAACGACATTTATTGGATATTTCAAACTTTTTTAACAAATAAAAAACTGAAAAATTGGGCGTGCAAAATTATTCATCCCCTTTACTTTCAGTGCAGCAAACTCTCTCCAGAAGTTCAGTGAGGATCTCTGAATGATCCAATGTTGACCTAAATGACTAATGATGATAATTACAATCCACCTGTGTGTAATCAAGTATCCGTATAAATGCACCTGCACTGTGATAGTCTCAGAGGTCCGTTAAAAGCGCAGAGAGCATCATGAAGAACAAGGAACACACCAGGCAGGTCCGAGATACTGTTGTGAAGAAGTTTAAAGCCGGATTTGGATACAAAAAGATTTCCCAAGCTTTAAACATCCCAAGGAGCACTGTGCAAGCGATAATATTGAAATGGAAGGAGTATCAGACCACTGCAAATCTACCAAGACCTGGACGTCCCTCTAAACTTTCAGCTCATACAAGGAGAAGACTGATCAGAGATGCAGCCAAGAGGCCCATGATCACTCTGGATGAACTGCAGAGATCTACAGCTGAGGTGGGAGACTCTGTCCATAGGACAACTATCAGTCGTATATTGCACAAATCTGGCCTTTATGGAAGAGTGGCAAGAAAGCCATTTCTTAAAGATATCCATAAAAGTGTTGTTTAAAGTTTGCCACAAGCCACCTGGGAGACACACCAAACCTGTGGAAGAAGGTGCTCTGGTCAGATGAAACCAAAATTGAACTTTTTGGCAACAATGCAAAACGTTATGTTTGGCGTAAAAGCAACACAGCTCATCACCCTGAACACACCATCCCCACTGTCAAACATGGTGGTGGCAGCATCATGGTTTGGGCCTGCTTTTCTTCAGCAGGGACAGGGAAGATGGTTAAAATTGATTGGAAGATGGATGGAGCCAAATACAGGACCATTCTGGAAGAACCTGATGGAGTCTGCAAAAGACCTGAGACTGGGACGGAGATTTGTCTTCCAACAAGACAATGATCCAAAACATAAAGCAAAATCTACAATGGAATGGTTCAAAAATAAACATATCCAGGTGTTAGAATGGCCAAGTCAAAGTCCAGACCTGAATCCAATCGAGAATCTGTGGAAAGAACTGAAAACTGCTGTTCACAAATGTTCTCCATCCAACCTCACTGAGCTCGAGCTGTTTTGCAAGGAGGAATGGGAAAAAATTTCAGTCTCTCCATGTGCAAAACTGATAGAGACATACCCCAAGCGACTAACAGCTGTAATCGCAGGAAAAGGTGGCGCTACAAAGTATTAACTTAAGGGGGCTGAATAATTTTGCACGCCCAATTTTTCAGTTTTTGATTTGTTAAAAAAGTTTGAAATATCCAATAAATGTCGTTCCACTTCATGATTGTGTCCCACTTGTTGTTGATTCTTCACAAAAAAATACAGTTTTATTTCTTTGTTTGAAACCTGAAATGTGGCAAAAGGTCGCAAAGTTCAAGGGGGCAGAATACTTTCGCAAGGCACTGTATCTAAGAGAAATATCCCCATATTTTAGGCTCTAAACTATCTCCATATATACTTCCATAATTACTTTAAACTGGTACTGGGGACCTTCAGACGAGTCTTGTGAGGCTTGTGGGCGTCCTAGAGAATACAATTGTGTTTCAGAGTCTCGTTTTTCAATCCAAACTTTCAATAGTCCAAACTGTTTCGACGCTACATGCGATTTAGTGAAAAGACCAATTTTCGTAGATGTCTCAAGGTCTGACAAACACCGCTCTACAGTTGCTCTGCCACCTTTCACCGCAGATGCGGAAGGTCGATATCGGTGGATGCGGTTTATTGAGACGCAGGCCCATGCAAAAAATAACATATCTCCAGCTTAAACAGACAGATTTTGATGGGTATTTTTTATGTTAGTTAGATTTTCGCGGGGGCTAAGGGTTAAGGGAGACATGCTTACGCATAGCCCTAGAGTGACTGAAATACAGATGGAGATATGCCAGCGCTATATTCCCAACATCGACAGATTTCTTTATACTTTTCAGATATGCTACTACTGCTGTACATACAGTGCCTACCGAAACTATTTAGACCCCTTGAGTTTTTCCACATTTTGTTACGTTACAGACTTACTCTAAAATGGAATAAATTCAAATTAAAATCCTCGTTAATCTACACACAATAACCCATAATGACAAAGCGAAAACAGGTTTCAATTATTTTTTGCAATTGTATGCATAAAACATACAAAGAATTAAATGTATTATTTACATAAGTTTTCAGGCCCTTTGCAATGAGACTCGGAATTGAGCTCAAGTGCATCCTGTTTCCATTGATCATCCTTGAGATGTTTCTACAGCTTGGAGTCCACCTGTGGTTGTTTCAATTGATTTGACATGATTCGGAAAGGCACACAACTGTCAATATAAGGTCTCACAGTTGACAGTGCATGTTAGCGCAAAAACCAAGCCATGAGGTCGAAGGAATTGTCCGTAGAACTCCGAGACAGGATTGTTTCGAGGCACAGATCTGGGGAAGGGTACCAAAACATTTCTGCAGCATTGAAGGTCCCCAAGAACACAGTGGCATCCATCATTCTTAAATAGAAGAAGTTTAGAACTACAAAGACTCTTCCTGAAACTGGCCGCCTGGCCAAACTGAGCAATCGAGGGAGAAGGACCTTGTTGAGAGAGGTGACCAAGAACCCGATAGTCACTCTGGCAGAGCTCTAGCGTTCCTCTGTGGAGATGGGAGAACCTTCCAGAAGGACAACAATCTCTGCAGCACTCCGCCAATCAAGCCTTTATGGTAGAGTACGCCAGACGGAAGCCACTCTTCAGTAAAAGGCACATGAAAGCCCGCTTTTGTTTGCCAAAAGGTACCTAAAGACTCTGACCAAGAAGCATGGTGGTGGCAGCATTATGCTGTGGGGATGTTTTTCAGAGGCAATAGAATAAGGCTATAACCTAACAAAATGTGGAAAACGTCAAGGGGTCCAAAGAGCCTTCTCTTGTTAGATTAAAGGAAACTGTCAGAGTCAGTTGGAGTGCTGTTGAGCACGCATTGCCTTCACAGGCCTGCAGTAGCAAAGGCTAATGATAGCCATAGCACACCAAACCTTCACCAAGTGTCTTAACTATATATAATACGAACAGGTTATTTTATTGTGGCATTCAATTAAGTTTAGCATCTTTTGGTTTTTCCTTTTCATGGTTTGAATCCGAGTAGCATAGTGGGCCTACTGGTAATTCTATTATATTGTGGCAAACACATTACAAATGGAACTTAATTTGGCCAACAAATGTCTCAACAGAATAAAACCGTCTAAAAAGTTTTAACAGGCTAGGCCTATATTGCGGCTATAACCAACAACAGCGATTGCTTACTGTAGGCCTACCTAACAAATGACAGCAATAGGCTACTACTACTCATTTTACAACAAGCCTGCTTTTAACCTTAAACTAAATACAAAGCACAAAATTAAAAAGACAGAACATGATTTAGCCAACGAAAATGTCTCAAAAAATGAAAAACACTTTTTGCGTAGGCTGTTTAGAGAACTGGTTTAGATTATTAAATAGGCCTATAATAATAATGATTTACAATGATGATGATGATAGTAATGACTAAACATTTGACAATAAATAAAAGGTAGAAAATTGCATAAAACCTGAATTGCGAGTTGTGCACAGTCCATTTGGCCGCACCAATATTCTTCTCATCTTTGTCCACTACAATATTAAAACATCCCCGGGGACATTCCCTTTGTCGGTTTCTTTTCACTCTACTCTTTCTTTAACTTTTGGTTTTACATCAATGAAAAAGCACTTGGCAATCAACAGTAGCCAAGGCCCCTTTTAGTCTTCTTTCTACCCCCCCCCCCCCCCCCAAGCAGTAGGCACACATGAGGTGAGCATCCGGAACCAGTTTCAGCTGGGCATAAGCTATATGTTTTATTGAATTACAATTGACTGACACTGATAATAAGGCAGTTGTCATCACACAAACACTAAATTAACAGAGTACAGGGCCAATTGGGTCCAGTTGTTAAATCAATTTGATTTGCACATACCTGAGGCTCATGGTAATTATATCAGACCAAATACGAGACATAATTCTGAATTTATTACCCGGACCTGCTCTGGTCCTTGGTCGGATCTCGGAATTTCGTGTTTGTTTAAACCTTGAATATCTAATATGAACTGGATTAAAGCTTGCTTACCTTCCACCCATTCTACCTCCACCCTATCTCTATGCAGGATTGGTGTTCTATGATACCAAAGTGATAGTGATGAACCAGGTACTGAACGCCACAGTACAGCGGACTGCAGACCACGCTGCCCCCGAGATCACACTGGACCCCCTGGAGATTGTAGGAGGTGAGCTCATAGTGCTGTTTTACGTTCATTCACGTTATGCCCTCTACTTTGAGTGTTGATGGTGTGTGTGCTTCTCCAGGAGAGATCCCTTCGTCAGAGAACACCTACTTCTGCCAGGCGGCACGCCAGCTGGCCTGTGTGCCCTCGTCCCAGCTGTGTGTGAAGCTGGCCAGCGGTGGAGACCCCACCTATGCCTTCAACATCCGCTTCACTGGAGAGGAGGTCCACGGCACCAGTTAGTATTAACCTTCTTCCCCTAACTTTGTCCGCTTGGATCAGACTGCAGGTGAAACATTGTCTGATCCCTGACCTCTGTGTCTCCCCAGGCGGCTCTTTCCGTCATTTCCTGTGGCAAGTGTGTAAGGAACTCCAGAGCTCTGCCCTCTCCCTGCTGCTCCCCTGTCCCAGTGTAGCAGCCAACCGCAACAAGGTATTGTAGTGACACGCCAATCTGCCTTCTCCCTCAGTAAGCCCTGGTTGCAGCACCATTTTAACACCAGGGAGAAAATAATGTCCAAATAGTTTGTGTACATTTGTATTAATCCTGCTCCCCACAGTATATACTAGGAGTATGAACCATGTCTAGATTGCAAACCAGTTGAGCACTGCATGAGCAATGATCACATCTTTACTGATAGGCTAGAAGGGTCTAACTTGATTGTGGTGCTTTTGTGCCGATTTCTTCCAAAGGGGAAGTATATTCTGACGCCCTGTCCGATCAGCTATGCGGAGGAGCAGCTGCTGCACTTCTTTGGCCAGCTGTTAGGCATCGCCATCCGAGCAGACGTGCCCCTGCCCCTGGACCTGCTGGGCTCCTTCTGGAAGGGCCTGGTGGGTGAGCCCCTGGACCCAGAGCAGGACCTGCAGGAGGCCGATCTGCTCACATACAACTACGTCAAGAAGATTGAGAGTGTAAGAGACATTCGTCATATAGACAGTCATTTGGGCAGTGTCATTGATACGTGTAATGTAGTGACTCCTCTTTCTGGAAAAAGGGTGATTTTGAAAGCTCTGACCAGAAACAAATCAAATGTATTTATATAGCCCTTCGTACATCAGCTGATATCTCAAAGTGCTGTACAGAAACCCAGCCTAAAACCACAAACAGCAAGCAATGCAGGTGTTGAAGCACGTTGGCTAGGAAAGGCCAAAACCTAGGAAGAAACCTAGAGAGGAACCAGGCTATGAGGGGTGGCCAGTCCTCTTCTGGCTGTGCCAGGTGGAGATTATAACAGAACATGGCCAATATGTTCAAATGTTCATAAATGACCAGCATGGTCAAATAATAGGTCTGGGACAGGTAGCACATTCGGTGAACTGGTCAGGATTCCATAGCTGCAGGCAGAACAGTTGAAACTGGAGCAGCAGCACGGCCAGGTGGACTGGGGACAGCAAGGAGTCATCATGCCAGGTAGTCCTGAGGCATGGTCCTAGGGCTCAGGTCCTCCGAGAGAGCGGAAGAGAGAATTAGAGAGGGCATACTTAAATTCACACAGGACACCGGATAAGACAGGAGAAGTACTCCAGTTATAACACACTGACCCTAGCCCCCCGACACAAACTACTGCAGCATAAATACTGGAGGCTGAGACAGGAGGGGTCAGGAGACACTGTGGCCCCATCCGATGATACCCCCGGGCAGGGCCAAACAGGAAGGATATAACCCCACCCACTTTGCCAAAGCACAGCCCCCACACCACTAGAGGGATATCTTCAACCACCAACTTACCATTCTGAGACATGGCTGAGTATAGCCCACAAAGATGCCACGGAACAACCCAAGGGGGGGCGCCAACCCAGACAGGAAGATCACATCAGTGACTCTACCCACTCAAGTGACTTACCCCTCCTAGGGACGGCATGAAAGAGCACCAGTAAGCCAGTGACTCAGCCCCTGTAATAGGGTTAGAGTCAGAGAATCCCAGTGGAAAGAGGGGAACCGGCCAGGCAGAGACTGCAAGGGCGGTTCGTTGCGCCAGAGCCTTTCCGTTCACCTTCACACTCCTGGGCCAGACAACACTCCATCATATGAGCCACTGAAGAGATGAGTCTTCATCTAAACAACTAATCAGAACTGGTGAAGCAGGTTTTCCATGGTTCAGCAAGTAGCTAGCCTATTGACCAATCCCTTTCTACTGTAACTCTATACTGTCCCTACGGTCACTGCTTTCTACAGTTCACATCCAGACTGTAGTTTCTCCATTCCACTGTCCCCTCTTGTCCCCAAGGTCAGTGTTCCATTGACCTCTACACAACCCTTGCCCTCTGCCCCCAGGTGAGTGAGGAGGATGATCTGGAGGCCCTGTGTGCAGAGATCTCGTCCCAGCACCACTCAGGAGAAAGCCCCGACTCCCCCAGCCGGCCCTGCTGCACCTTCACCTACATCACCATGACCGGAGAGGAGGTGGAGCTGTGCCAAGGGGGACACAACCTCAGTGTCAGGTATAGGGACATTCTGCCTCTATGGCCAGGCGATTTGTTCAGTTCACATGGGTCTCTGTTGATGTACTATGATTCCCTTTACCCATCAGTTCTTCTCTAAAAATAATTTTGCTCATGTGGTCTACTTTCTGACTTTGACAGAATGTGTTCTCTGTTTAACCCCTCTATCCCTCTACACTGTGTGTGTGTGTGTGTGTGTGTGTGTGTGTGTAGCTGGGAGAATAAGGATGTGTATGCGCGAGCAGTGCGGGGCCTGCGTCTGCAGGAGCTTCAGAATGTGGAGTGTATGACAGCGGTGCGAGCGGGCCTGGGCTCCATCATCCCCCTGCAGCTCCTCACCATGCTCAGCCCCCTGGAGGTGGAGCTACGAACCTGTGGCCTGCCCTACATCAACCTGGAGTTCCTCAAGGTAGCTGACTCATACACCTTCCAACTCAAACCTGCTGTACAACACCCCCTTCTGAAACCCTAGGACGCTCCAATCAACACCCCACTGCCCTCATCCTTATCCACCAGTAAGAAGTAATAGTCACAGCCAGGGCTCTAAAGTGCGACCAATTTGGTTGCGTATGTGACAAAATATTTTGCTGTGCGACCTGTAGTTTTATATTGGGACGCCAGTGTGACTTACAGAAAGTCCCCCAAAAATTCAATGCGTAACAATATTTGGCCGCAACACTCTTCTCTAAACTGCTAAAAAAAGACAGACTGCCTCCCACGGCTGCTTGCTTCCAGTTCCTGGGCCACACACCTGAGCCCCGCCCCATGGCAGTCAAGCAGCCAGCACATTTACTCCTTACTGTTTGTTTTCTCAACATGTTGTCAATTCATGCAATCAATATATTTTTCCAAAACAAGAATGATGCTGCTTTCCAAGTTGCTTCTAAATATGAATCTACATGTTTTCTCTATCTCTGTTAGTTGGCATGTGCCTAAAATAATACTAATCACAAATGCTTATTGCTAACTAGCTTTTGGCTAACTAAATGCCATTTAGATAAATGTACTAGCTAGTGCAAAGCAAATGTTAGCTATAATACAGGTTGCTACCGGTGGTGGTGTAGATCAGTGTGTTTGTGCAAAGGCATGTTCTGAATCTGATAGATTATTCTAAAATGTTTGTCTAAATGCAAAATCTATTCAAATGTGTTTAGAGCCCCCTGGGAAACACTGACCAACACTTTGGTTCCTACCCTCCTATCTGGCTTTTTCATTTGTTGTCATGCCAAACAACACCAACCATAGAATTAGAATAAGCATTCTATTTCTATGATTTCAACAGTTCACCAAAGTGTTTTGATCTATATCGCAAATCAAATCGCAAGATTTGGTTAAAAAAATCAGTTCTATTTTTTTGCCCATATCGTGCAGCACTGGTAACTTTTATAAGTATATGCAAACTTTTGGTGGCACAGAAAGAAAGGAAAATTAATATTTTCCTCAGGAGATGTGCTTTAAAAGTAAGCAGGATTCATATAGGCCCAATGTCGGCTATATCTCAATATTTTTAATTTAAATTACTTTTCTGGTGCTCCTACATTTTGTGGTGCTCCTAACTTCTCTAAGTTAGGAGCACCAGTGCTACAATTATTTGTATTTTTTTTACCCTGGTCTCGGTATAGAGAAATGCGAAGAAATCACTATATTTTTGGACGGCAGTAATAGTGAATGTCTTTACCTAGGAGAGTCTCATCATTGGCCCTTTTGCCTGAACCCCTGTTCTCTCTCCCTTCGTAGGCCCACACCATGTACCAGGTGGGTCTGATGGAGACTGACCAGCACATTGAGTTCTTCTGGACGGCCCTGGAGATGTTCACCCAGGAGGAGCTCTGCAAGTTCATAAAGTTTGCCTGCAACCAGGAGCGCATCCCCTTTACCTGCCCCTGCAAGGACGGGGGCCCGGACACCGCCCACGTACCCCCCTACCCCATGAAGATCGCCCCTTCGGACGGGGCAGCAGGTAAGTGCTGGGAAAAGTCTGCGTGTGGTGTGTGTGTGTCATAGAGAGATACAAGTCGGTCACTCGTGTTACTATCTGATCTGTTGTCTTCAAACCTTGGAATTATTGAATAATTTGTTTGCTATTTTTTACCCTTCCTGGATTTATTATGTCTGGAAATTAGTAGGGGTTGTTCTATGGGGAGAAGATACAGAGCGGTTTTCTTAAAACAAATTACCTCACAACTCTGCTGTGTGCATTAGGCCTACTGTATAGGCTTCAAGTAAGGGAACTGTTTATCGGCTTGTAGTTTATCAGGCTCCAATGAAGATTTTTGCAACTGCTCAAAGGACTTTTTACCCCACATTTTGGACACGACTCCCAAAAACATTTTACACCAAGTCAGACTCCAATCACAGCAGTATGAACTGCACATTTAGATTAAAGCACATGTAGCTTCTGGGTTAGGGGCGGGTTTGTCCGGGGTAGGCTGTCATTGTCATTGTCATTGGAACTGCCGATCTGCAGCCAACAAGGCAGAGTTCATCTCAGCCTATGCCTCCCTCCAGTCCCTCGACTTCTTGGCACTGACAGAAACATGGATCACCACAGATAACACTGCTACTCCTACTGCTCTCTCTTCGTCCGCCCACGTGTTCTCGCACACCCCGAGAGCTTCTGGTCAGCGGGGTGGTGGCATCGGGATCCTTATCTCTCCCAAGTGGTCATTCTCTCTTTCTCCCCTTACCCATCTGTCTATCGCCTCCTTTGAATTTCATGCTGTCACAGTTACCAGCCCTTTCAAGCTTAACATCCTTATCATTTATCGCCCTCCAGGTCCCCTCGGAGAGTTCATCAATGAGCTTGATGCCTTGATAAGCTCCTTTCCTGAGGATGGCTCACCTCTCACAGTTCTGGGCGACTTTAACCTCCCCACGTCTACCTTTGACTCATTCCTCTCTGCCTCCTTCTTTCCACTCCTCTCCTCTTTGACCTCACCCTCTCACCTTCCCCCCTACTCACAAGGCAGGCAATACGCTCGACCTCATCTTTACTAGATGCTGTTTTTCCACTAACCTCATTGCAACTCCCCTCCAAGTCTCCGACCACTACCTTGTATCCTTTTCCCTCTCGCTCTCATCCAACACTTCCCACACTGCCCCTACTGGATGGTATCGCGCCGTCCCAACCTTCGCTCTCTCTCCCCCCGCTACTCTCTCCTCTTCCATCCTATCATCTCTTCCCTCTGCTCAAACCTTCTCCAACCTATCTCCTGATTCTGCCTCCTCAACCCTCCTCTCTTCCCTTTCTGCATCCTTTGACTCTCTATGTCCCCTATCTTCCAGGCCGGCTCGGTCCTCCCCTCCCGCTCCGTGGCTTGACGACTCATTGCGAGCTCACAGAACAGGGCTCCGGGCAGCCGAGCGGAAATGGAGGAAAACTCGCCTCCCTGCGGACCTGGCATCCTTTCACTCCCTCCTCTCTACATTTTCCTCCTCTGTCTCTGCTGCTAAAGCCACTTTCTACCACTCTAAATTCCAAGCATCTGCCTCTAACCCTAGGAAGCTCTTTGCCACCTTCTCCTCCCTCCTGAATCCTCCTCCCCCCCCCCCCTCCTCTCTGCAGATGACTTTGTCAACCATTTTGAAAAGAAGGTCGACGACATCCGATCCTCGTTTGCTAAGTCAAACGACACCGCTGGTTCTGCTCACAGTGCCCTACCCTGTGCTCTGACCTCTTTCTCCCCTCTCTCTCCAGATGAAATCTCGCGTCTTGTGACGGCCGGCCGCCCAACAACCTGCCCGCTTGACCCTATCCCCTCCTCTCTTCTCCAGACCATTTCCGGAGACCTTCTCCCTTACCTCACCTCGCTCATCAACTTATCCCTGACCGCTGGCTACGTCCCTTCCGTCTTCAAGAGAGCGAGAGTTGCACCCCTTCTGAAAAAACCTACACTCGATCCCTCCGATGTCAACAACTACAGACCAGTATCCCTTCTTTCTTTTCTCTCCAAAACTCTTGAACGTGCCGTCCTTGGTCAGCTCTCCCGCTATCTCTCTCAGAATGACCTTCTTGATCCAAATCAGTCAGGTTTCAAGACTAGTCATTCAACTGAGACTGCTCTTCTCTGTATCACGGAGGCGCTCCGCACCGCTAAAGCTAACTCTCTCTCCTCTGCTCTCATCCTTCTAGACCTATCGGCTGCCTTCGATACTGTGAACCATCAGATACTCCTCTCCACCCTCTCCGAGTTGGGCATCTCCGGCGTGGCCCACGCTTGGATTGCGTCCTACCTGACAGGTCGCTCCTACCAGGTGGCGTGGCGCGAATCTGTCTCCTCACCATGCGCTCTCACCACTGGTGTCCCCAGGGCTCTGTTCTAGGCCCTCTCCTATTCTCGCTATACACCAAGTCACTTGGCTCTGTCATAACCTCACATGGTCTCTCCTATCATTGCTATGCAGACGACACACAATTAATCTTCTCCTTTCCCCTTCTGATGACCAGGTGGCGAATCGCATCTCTGCATGTCTGGCAGGCATATCAGTGTGGATGACGGATCACCACCTCAAGCTGAACTTCGGCAAGACGGAGCTGCTCTTCCTCCCGGGAAGGACTGCCCGTTCCATGATCTCGCCATCACGGTTGACAACTCCATTGTGTCCTCCTCCCAGAGCGCTAAGAACCTTGGCGTGATCCTGGACAACACCCTGTCGTTCTCAACTAACATCAAGGCGGTGGCCCGTTCCTGTAGGTTCATGCTCTACAACATCCGCAGAGTACGACCCTGCCTCACACAGGAAGCGGCACAGGTCCTAATCCAGGCACTTGTCATCTCCCGTCTGGATTACTGCAACTCGCTGTTGGCTGGGCTCCCTGCCTGTGCCATTAAACCCCTACAACTCATCCAGAACGCCGCAGCCCGTCTGGTGTTCAACCTTCCCAAGTTCTCTCACGTCACCCCGCTCCTCCGCTCTCTCCACTGGCTTCCAGTTGAAGCTCGCATCCGCTACAAGACCATGGTGCTTGCCTACGGAGCTGTGAGGGGAACGGCACCTCAGTACCTCCAGGCTCTGATCAGGCCCTACACCCAAATAAGGGCACTGCGTTCATCCACCTCTGGCCTGCTCGCCTCCCTACCACTGAGGAAGTACAGTTCCCGCTCAGCCCAGTCAAAACTGTTCGCTGCTCTGGCTCCCCAATGGTGGAACAAACTCCCTCACGACGCCAGGACAGCGGAGTCAATCACCATCTTCCGGAGACACCTGAAACCCCACCTCTTTAAGGAATACCTAGGATAGGATAAAGTAATCCTTCTCACCCCCCCCCCTTAAAATATGTAGATGCACTATTGTAAAGTGGCTGTTCCACTGGATGTCATAAGGTGAATGCACCAATTTGTAAGTCGCTCTGGATAAGAGCGTCTGCTAAATGACTTAAATGTAAATGTAAATGTAAATAATTTGTTCTTAACTGACTTGCTTAGTTAAGTAAAGGTTGAATAAAAAACGAATGATTAGAGGTATGGGCCATTATTGACATGGAGAACATGGGATTGATTGAAAATAACTTTCTAGACTACATAATACTCTCTGCAGATTAATTTGATGGTAGAAGTGTACTTGAGATGTTACATTTGTTAAAGGTTATATTATTATTAATTAATAATATATATATGTGACATTTCCACCTGCAAAATCCATGAAGAAATACAATTTAGGCCTAAAATATTACATGTTGCTCCTTTTAATGTTTAAGCTGCTTTTTCTTCCTACAGTATTTTTACCTATTTGTGTGGTTTCCAGGTTCGCCAGACTCTCGCTACATCCGGGTGGAGACCTGTATGTTTATGGTGAAGCTGCCCCAGTACAGCTCCCTGGATGTGATGCTGGAGAAGCTGCGCTACTCCATCCACTACCGTGAGGACCCTCTCAGCGGCTAAAGGGACCTGATGGATGGAGTACACCACCTCCATATAATAATAATGCAGCTTCAACATCAACCCTACTATTTCTTACCCATACAGCCCAACCCTTTCATCACCCCATCCCCCACCCACCTTTACCCCCGCCCTCTCCTGGACCTTCAGCTGGGACTACCCACAGAACAGAAGGCCAGCCTGCTTTACCAAGAACACACTGAAGCTTTTCCTTTCTCGGCTTGTTTTATGTTTGGCTTTGTACCAGCGCTTCATTTCAATAACATTGTAATCAGGTTGAGCCTTTCAGGAGTGTGTTTTGACTCATGTTTTCAGACCTGATGTAGGGGAGTTCAGCCCCACTTGCCTTGACACTGATGTTGGTGTCTCTTCTGGTTGCACTGAGTTTTGGAGTGACATTGAGGTAACTCTTTGATTACTACACCGAGTGGGAGGGAGCTGTGACAGGGCACATACCATTATTCTTTATTAGGGAAGTTAATCTCTTCCACCTTATTTCCCCTCACTTTTCTTTATTCTTCCTATCCTCCCTCTCTTTCAGAGGTCCTTACAGTTCCCCTCCCACTCACTACCAGAGGGGACTATCTTTCTAAGGCATGCCTTTACCACAAGCAGCACTTCCTCAAAAAGGTGAGAGGGAGGCTCTGTGTGAAAAGGGAACCCTAAATATTCCTCTGGAAGCAAGAGTTGAGTATTGTTTGATGTTAGAGTTCATTTTAGATATTAAGTGGACTACTATGATGCTGCCTATTTATTACCAGTTCAGCTCTCTGCATTCAAAACCTTGACAAGCGCTGTATAGGACATTATATAGTTACTGCCTGTAAAGTTGGACTGCTAAAGGACAAAACTAGCTATCTGCCTATATTATACAGTGAATATATTTTATTCAAATCTATTAAGAGGGTATATAAGTCATGTAAAAAATCATTTTAATCTATTAAGTTGCAGTTTTGAGTTTAAGGTATCCTAGTAGCTGTGGCAGAAGGGTAAGGTCACGTACACTGAAGCTGGAATACCAGACTAAAGCTGGTTGCCGGATCTGGCCTTCTGTGTTTCCAGATCTCCTATACTTGCATTTCAGGTTGTGAAACCTGTGTTTCTTTGTGAAATGAGAGAGAGATGTTCTCCTGAGCTGCTTGTGTGCTACTCCTACTGAATGTGGGCTGACTCCCCTTGCCCAACACACAATACACACACCAGGGGGTCGAATTCACTTTCATTTTGCCTTTTTATAGATTTCCTGTGATGAATGAGCAGGATTTCTGTTTGGTTTTTTGTTTTATTTTACCCATAACCAAAATGTTTAGCTGTGTAAAGAAAACATTTAAATATACTTCTACGTTATATTTGATGGCAGTTTTTTAAATTGTTGCATCACTTCACCAATTATTATTTATTTTTTTCTGCACTATTCTTCCAGGGAAAAAGTATTATTTAAAAATGAGCTAACTAGGATATTCTTTATTGGATATCCAGTTTGTTGGTTTTAAATTTTTTACAAATTTTGAAATTACCAGTAATATATCACCTTAATGTCTTGCAGGGCCGGATTACCGAATGGGCACACAGGGCAACCCCCCCTCCAAAAAATAGCATATGATAGCAAAATGTGTAGAATTGCAGGAAATTAGCTTTAAAATGGGAAAATCTTATCTTAGCCCCTTGGCAAAACGTGTAGAATTGCAGGAAATTCGCTTTAACACTGCAAAAAAAAATCTTAGCCTCAATGTGTAGAATATCATTATAAAACTGCACATTTTTCTCTGCACCATGGCTTACTGTGTGGAAATGCATTATGTTTTTGGGGACGTCGGTTCCCCCGGGGCCCCAAATGCAGTCGTCCGGCCCTGATGTCTTGTAACTCAGATGGATTCTATCACTCATTCTCTTCTACTCCATGGTGAAACATGTTTTCTTGTGTGAGTAAAACAGCCGTTTGACTTGGACAGGACCTGAAGAACACAACGACAGTTACCGCAAAATATTTGAGATGGATGTTTGGATTGCTTGCCAATTTAGTTTTGGTTTTGTTCTTTTAAAGGGTAAATCGCTGCTAACAAGGACGCTCCTTCTATTCCGACCTCTTTTGGAGGAGTAGAACAGACCATTACAAAGGACATTCATACGAAGAGGTGTTGAGATAAGAAAATGTGTTCTGTACATTTACTTGATATTTATTACAATTATTTATGGTTGCATTAAATTAACTTTTACTGTCTTACCTCTGCACATCAAACATAACACAGATCTTTAAAATGGACTATACATGGGTAAAGGATAAGATGGAGTTTGAGATTTCTGTGTCACAATAAAACATGTCTTGATGTAAGCATGTTTTGTTGACTTATTGCTCTTGTCAGGACACACACGAAAATTTAAACAAACATAAGACAGGCGCTGGATGACAACCCACATGGAAAGAGAACATCCTGGCAAGAGGCAAAAGCCCTCTCGCTGAAAAAGTTGAAGTGGAGAACCATGGTGGATGCCCCGACGCTCCCAAGGAGGTCAAAAGGTTTGTCAGTATTTGATATATTATAATTTCTTCTATTTGAGTGTTTTTTTCCCCCCAGCCACATTCACTGGCATTTAATCAGTGTAAATCCACTTAATCTGACATTCTTTGCTCAAATGTGTGTTTGCCAAAGAATAGCCTGTCAGATAAATTGTGATGCTTTTCACACGTCAACAAAACCTCAAGCGTTTGTCGAAAGGGTTTTGAAAGATCAAGGATCTGGTTATCTTATGTCCCCACAGACCATTGTGTGAAAGACTGGGTGCTGACCATGACAGATGAAGCTGGCTACTCTGCTTCCTTATTGCCATCCTTCTGATGTGTGTTTTATCTAAGGGCCCTAGCTAGTCCCAACTCCAACACATGTTACATCACCCAAGCCTGCGAAATAAACCAGACACCTTTTCAGAACAGCAAGTGCCAGGCCAGTTCCAGCTACATCTGTGCCTGTGACAACTGTCACCCCCACTCCACCCTTTGGTACGCTACATATTGTGCTCTGTTGCATGCTATATAAAGCCCAGACTGCGTGTATCTTGGGCTGCATGTTAGGAATTCTGAGAATGTTTCGTGCCGGGACTCTTAAGGTAGTTTGGGTCATTTGAAAGGGGGAAGGAAACCTGTCATCAGAGGGCCTCTTTCACAGTTGGCTGATCACCTCAAGACCCAAGGCCTGCTGCCTCCTTTTAACGACCTGTCAGCCAATGAGGAAAGATAACTGGGTCACAGCCCTCTGACCGGCCAATTGGATGAGGGAGGGGGAAAAAGTTTGACTTCCAGCGTATTCCGTCATCTCTGGCAGGGACATATAGGATTAGAGGAGCAACAAGGTCCATACTGACCTGGCCAAAGCACATTCTCACTAAGTGTAACCATCCAGACCCAACTGAACATTTGACATAATTTGTGCATGATACTTCTAACTAACTCACTGTATCACAATTCCAGTGGGTCAGAAGTTTACATACACTAAGTTGACTGCCTTTAAACAGCTTGGAAAATTCCAGAAAATTATGTCATGGCTTTAGAAGCTTCTGATAGGCTAATTGACATCATTTGAGTCAATTGGAGGTGTGCCTGTGGATGTATTTCAAGGCCTACCTTCAAACTCAGTGCCTCTTTGCTTGACATCATGGGCAAATCAAAAGACATCAGCCAAGACCTCAGAAAAAATAATTATAGACCTCCACAAGTCTGGTTCATCCTTGGGAGCAATTTCCAAATGCCTGAAGGTACCACATCTGTACAACAATAGTACGCAAGTATAGCACCATGGGACCACACAGCCGTCTTACCGCTCAGGAGGGAGATTCATTCTGTCTCCTAGAGATGAATGTACTTTAGTGCGAAAAGTGCAAACCAATCCCAGAACAACAGCAAAGGACCTTGTGAAGATGCTGGAGAAAACGGGTACGGTTCCTATGTCGACGTAACCTGAAAGGCCGCTCAGCATGGAAGAAGCCACTGCTCCAAAACCGCCATATAAAAGACAGACTAGGGTTTCCAACTGTGCATGGGGACAAAGATCATACTTTTTGTACAAATGTCCTCTAGTCTGATGAAACAAAAATAAAACTGTTTAGCCAAAATTACCATTGTTATGTTTTAATGAAAAGGGGGGAAGCTTGCAAGCGGAAGAACACCATCCCAACCGTGGAGCACAGGGATGGCAGCATCATGTTGTGGGGGTACTTTGCTGCAGGAGGGACTGGTGCACTTCACGAAATAGATGGCTTCATGAGGTAGGAAAATGATGTGGATATATTGAAGCAACATCTCAAGACATCAGTCAGGAAGTTAAAGCTTGGTTGCAAATGGGTCTTCCAAATGGACAATGACCCCAAGCATACTTCCAAAGTTGTGGCAAAATGGCTTAAGGACAACAAAGTCAAGGTATTGGAGTGGCCATCACAAAGCCCTGACCTCGATCCTATAGAAAATGTGTGGGCACAACTGAAAAAGTGTGTGCGAGCAAGGAGGCCTACAAACCTGACTCCGTTACACCAGCTTTGTCAGGAGGAATGGTCCAAAATTCACCCAACTTATTGTGGGAAGCTACCTGAAACGTTTGACCCAAGTTAAACAATTTAAAGGCAATGCTACCAAATACTAATTGAGTGTATGTAAACCTCTGAACCCCCTGGGAATGTGATGGAAGAAATAAAAGCTGAAATAAATAATTCTCTCTACTATTATTCTGACATTTCACATTCTTAAAATAAAGTGGTGATCCTAATTGACCTAAGAAAGGGATTTTTTATTTTTATTTTTTTATTTTACCTTTATTTTACCAGGCAAGTCAGTTAAGAACATATTCTTATTTTCAATGACAGCCTGGGAACAGTGGGTTAACTGCCTGTTCAGGGGCAGAACGACAGATTTGTACCTTGTCAGCTCGGGGGTTTGAACTCGCAACCTTCCGGTTACTAGCCCAACGCTCTAACCACTAGGCTACGCTGCCGCCCCACTAGGATTTACTAGGATTAAATACCAGGAATTGTGAAAACTGAGTTTAAATGTATTTGGCTAAGGTGTATGTAAACTTCTGACTTCAACTGTATATTCAATGGGCACACTACACTATTTCGATACATTTGTCTTATCAAGGGCATCAGGAAAACTCTCCATTCAAGCTGGTGGACTTCAGGAAACAGCAGAGGGAACACCCCCCTATCCACATCGATGGAACAGTAGTGGAGAGGGTAGCAAGTTTTAAGTTCCTCGGCATACACATCACAGACAAACTGAATTGGTCCACCCACACAGACAGCATCGTGAAGAAGGCGCAGCAGCGCCTCTTCAACCTCAGGAGGCTGAAGAAATTTGGCTTGTCACCAAAAGCACTCACAAACTTCTACAGATGCACAATCGAGAGCATCCTGTCGGGCTGTATCACCGCCTGGTACGGCAACTGCTCCGCCCACAACCGTAAGGCTCTCCAGAGGGTAGTGAGGTCTGCACAACGCATCACCGGGGGCAAACTACCTGCCCTCCAGGACACCTACACCACCCGATGTTACAGGAAGGCCATAAAGATAATCAAGGACATCAACCACCCGAGCCACTGCCTGTTCACCCCGCTATCATCCAGAAGGCGAGGTCAGTACAGGTGCATCAAAGCTGGGACTCAGAGGCCTGAAAAACAGCTTCTATCTCAAGGCCATCAGACTGTTAAACAGCCACCACTAACATTGAGTGGCTGCTGCCAACACACTGACACTGACTCAACTCCAGCCACTTTAATAATGGGAATTGATGGGAGATGATGTAAATATATCACTAGCCACTTTAAACAATGCTACCTTGTATAATGTTACTTACCCTACATGATTCATCTCATATGCATACGTATATACTGTTCTCTATATCATCGACTGCATCCTTATGTAATACATGTATCACTAGCCACTTTAACTATGCCACTTTGTTTACATACTCATCTCATATGTATATACTGTACTCGATACCATCTACTGTATCTTGACTATGCTGCTCTGTACCATCACTCATTCATATATCCTTATGTACATATTCTTTATCCCCTTACACTGTGTATAAGACAGTAGTTTTGGAATTGTTAGTTAGATTACTTGTTGGTTATTACTGCATTGTCGGAACTAGAAGCACAAGCATTTCGCTACACTCGCATTAACATCTGCTAACCATGTGTATGTGACAAATACAATTTGATTTGATTTGATTTGGTCGTTTATAAGGGTTTTATGACCCTGTAAATGTAGGGATCTGTCACGCCCTGACCTGAGATATCTCCGTTTTCTTTATATTTTGGTTAGGTCAGGGTGTGACTAGGGTGGGTACGCTAGTTTTTGGATGTCTAGGGTTTTTGTATATCTAGGGTTTTGTAGGTCTAGGGGGTTTTGTAATTCTATGTTGGCCTGATATGGTTCCCAATCAGAGACAGCTGTTTATCGTTGCCTCTGATTGGGGATCATATTTAGGTAGCCATTTTCCCTTTGGTGTTTGTTGGGATCTTGTCTATGTGTCGTTGCCTGTCAGCACTTTTTTGTATAGCTTCACGTTTCATTAGTTTGTTCAGTGTTCATTCTTTAGATAAATAAGAATGTACGCATACCACACTGCGCCTTGGTCCGATCTTTATAACGAACATGACAGGATCTTAGAGGACACCTGAACCAAGATATATTGATTCTAACTTTAAGCTAGACTTGTCAAAATAGTTTTGCAGCGTAACATGCCTTCTTACTAGACACTTTTGTTATGTCATACCAGAACTGGTTGTGACCAGATATCACCAAATTTCTCTTTAGAAGACAATGTAATTACACTGTAATTTAATTTCACCTGCCATGGTTATTAGCAAAGTCAATCAGGCATGGTATGGTGTTATTTTGGTATATCAATGATAAACGGTTTAAAAAGCCACATGTCTTCACAGTGGTGGTCATGGATAGGTCTGTGATATGTCATACCTTCAAATGCTGAGTGCTTCAATATATAATTTTTAGGATTGATCCCCTGGCCTGCAGTGAACCATATGACGGTCCAATTAAATGCATCTAATTATAACAGATTATAAGAAAAGTTGTTCTAGACAGGATATTCAGGAAAAAATACATATAATTTATTTTTAAATATCACTCATACAGTACAATAGAGGGAGAAGAAAATACAACCAAAGGTATATTTTGCATGAACATAAAACATTCTAAATACAAACAACAATACAACTCTACTTGATTAACTTAGTTAAGTTAATCATCTAGGTCAAGGGTATTCAACTCTTAACCTACGAGGTCTGGACTACTGCTGGCTTTCAGTTATACTGGATAATTCATTGCACCCACCCGGTGTCCCAGGTCTAAATCAATCCCTGATTAGAGGGGAATAATCATTTTATAAAAGCAGTTGAACTGGCTTCGAGGTTCAGATTTGAGTTGGAGGGATCGAGGCACAGGAGGCTGCTGAGGGGTGCACGGTTCATAATAATGGATGGAATGGAGTCAATGGAATGTTATCAAGCACATAGAAACCATGTGTTCTATGTGTTTGATACCATTCCATTGATTCCGTTTCAGCCATTACTATGAAACCGTCCTCCCCAATCAAGGTGCCACCAGCTGCCTGTGGATCTAGGTTATTCAATTCAAAGACTACTACTGCCAGAGTAGTAGATTATCTGTATGCCTATCAATACGTATCTACCGTAGCATTAGGCTATTGATGAATCCATAGTCAGTTAATCCTTCAGTCAGTCAGCCCCTTTCAGGAGTTCAAGAGTAGCCCTATACTGCACACAATCTGGAATGATTTGGCCCCATGGAGTTCATGACTCCTGTTCGGATGCCCTTATTGGTAGTGCCCAATGGAGTAGGGGAGCTTTAATTGGAAGGATCGGGGGAATGGAGTGATGGAGAAAGGATAAGCAGGACGCAAAGCAGTCTGTCTGTCTAGCTAAATGACATGCCCAGCTGCTTCTTCAGTTTCTGGAGCTGTCACACCACGATCACCACAGGTCCCAGGTCCCGCACCAGCTTGCCCTCCTGCAGTCTGGGGATGATGTCACAGTACACAGCTGCCAGGGCAGCACCACACGCAGGCTCCACCAGGACCTTCTCATCGTCTGGAGGAGGAGGGAGAAAGAGGAATTTTGTGTCAGAGAGGCTTGTGGGCATGTCTAGGTATAGTAATCATATGACCCTCTACACAGCTGTAGCCTACGTTATGTTATACTCACCAACAAAGCGCTCGACAGCTTTGACAGCCTCCTGGTCGGTGACCAGCTCGGAGTAAACTGTGTGTTCACTAGCAAGTTTCAGGGTCTGTGCAGATACTCTTGTCAGGCCCAACGTGGTGGCAATGCTGTGGAGATGAAAATGATAGAATTGTTATTGTGCACAGGGATCGCCTTTTTGTGCTAAAATATGACTGTTTGGCTGTAATGTTTCAGTGACTCTGGTTTCTCAGTGTGAGGGTGACTCTTACCTTGTGATCTCAGGCAGAGTGATCAACTTCCCAGCCTTCATAGCAGCATTGATACTGTGTGCCCCCACAGTCTCCATGGCTATGACTGGAACATCGTTCCAGCCGGCACGGCGCAGTCCTTCAACAACTCCGTTCATGAGGCCTCCACCGCCAACAGACAACACCATCGCACCAGGCTTCTTCTGCAGCTCGGACTCCAGCTCCTTCACCAGAGACATATGGACCTCCCTACACACACATTGAAAAGACATTGAGTGTTCATTCACAAAGCACGTCATGATGCATTGCAAAACAGTCCTTAGAATCTGCTTTGTATACAGCGTTCTATGTTGGTTGGAATGGAACACTATCTTTCAAAATGATCTACGTTGTAAATTGTTCATGAAAAGACATAGGCTGCAGGTTCCACTATAATGCTGCTGATAACAATGAAGTGTATTCAGCTGAGGTGTATAATTAGTGTTTGGCTATGAAATAAACCAGAAATATCTGTCTGCCATAAAGGGTTCAGTAACCTTGTCGGATTAAATGATCTGAAATCCCTCCTCTTGTTAGCACCAGCACACAATTGCATGATAAGATATCCTGCTCCATTCTGCCAATCATCCTATCATAGCATAGAGAATGATGTACACGTTTTACTCAGTAAAGCATGCTAACACTCAGGATACAATGCATCATAAATGTACATAACAAAATATACCTTGATGCAAAGTTTAATTTTGATTGGAATAGAGTGGAATGTTTCTTAACCCTTATTAGCTTTCCTCATAATTTCATGGAAAACACTCTTACTATGACTAAGATTACACACACAGAGGACAGAGCAACACTGATGTTGTGGAAGTGTATTGAATATGGCATCTGTCACTCACCAGATGAGAGGATCATCAAAGGGAGAGATGAAGATCCATCCAGGGTTGTTGGCCACAAGCTGTTGTCCATATTCAATGCTCTCATTCAGCGTCTTGCCATGAATCACCACATTGGCGCCCTCGTCCCTCAGCCTCTCCACTATTGGTTTTGGTGTGACACTGGGCACGACGATGGTGGCAGGTACACCAAGCTTACGGGCAGAGTAGGCTGCAGCCATACCAGCATTTCCTCCTGTGATGGAGCAATGACACCGGCCACTTTAGGAAAATGGATACTATACAGATAGTGCTTGTCTGAAAGAGCCCATAAGCTTATGGAATTCTGAGATAACGTTACGCTTCTTGTATTGTGACAAAACATTTAATGGTGATTTCAAGGCAAGGCTGTGATCAGTTGCTCACCTGAACAGCAGACGAATCTCTCACAGCCTCGCTAGGCCCACTGAAAGACAACAATGAGCACATGACATGACTCACAGTTCTGTTCCCCTTTACGAGAAGAAGAAGAACCCCACATTACAAATACTACCTCCCCCCGCATTGCCATGATAACCCGGTGTTCAGACTTGGACTGACCTCAAACTGGTCTGGACTGGTCCTACTGGGAACATGCTATATATATATACACAATCCCCCTCACCATCCACATCCCCAACCCACAACTGATTTGCTGCGTACTAGCACAACCTATTATGTAACACCATCCCCCAGTCTTATCACAAGCCTACCCTCCCTCCACCCACATCCTTTCCCTCTCCCAACTCATGAGCCGAAGCTGTAGATATGGGTGATTCACTCACTGTCTTGCAAATGTGTCCAATGCCCATGATTTTGAAGGATCCAGTGGGCTGGGATGAGTCAAGCTTCAGATAGACAGAGGTGCCTGCCACTTTGGTTAGGGCAAGGCTCTCCCTCAGTGGGGTGGCCACGTGAAGAGCTCTCTCCTGTGGGTTCTTCATTTCTCTAGCTGAGGACAGACAAGTTGAGGAATTCATCTCTGTTCCAAGTGTGAACAATGAATACGTACACACAATTCATTCAATACATTCAATAATTGTATACTTTACTAAAAACAATGGATTAACCCCCCCCCACCAAAAAAAAAATATATATATATATATAGAACTATGGAGGAAGAGCTTAACATCAATAAACTAAGTTTGTGCACTTAGTGTTTATGTTTATTCACAATGATCAGCAGTGGATACAAGCATCAGAGGAAGAGCTCCATATCAATGAACATCACCCTCATTAAAGGTTGAGTTCAATATCACTATATTAGCACTACAGAAAGAAGATGAACATAAACCTATATACAAGCAAGCAAGGAAGTAGACTGACAATCTATCTAAGACATAATAGAAACTCAGGGATGAATACTGAAAAACAACTGGTGGTAAATGTGTCTTATAACAACCAGACAGGTGATTATAATAGCATAATTAATTACATGACTATTTCCTACTAAAATTCATTCTGTGTTATAATTTTCTTTCAATGCACTTACAATGTATAAAATCACTGACCCTATAAACAGAAAATATGAATCATTCAAACAAGCACATCTGTTTCAGGCTTTACGACCAAGAAAATCAAAGCAAGAATCATTTTCAAAACGTTTTACTTTACCTTAATAGAGTTTTCCCTGATGAGAACTAGTAGGTGGATTTATACCTACAGTAGAGGGCTAGGCAGCAGCGACCTCCCTCTGCAACCAATCACCATTGGGCACTCCTCCGCTGTCACAACACCCCAAATTCCTTTAGACTAGACAGGTGGGAATGTAAGACCTTATGACACCGAATAAGGAATTTTACCCCCTTTTCCTCTAATAAGTAGGCCTAAGTATAAGACAAAATAATATATTGTATATTTCTGGCAAATGTTTTGATTTAAGATACCAAGGTGATGTGGTCAATTTCATTAACTAAAATTGATCACCTTGACCTCAAAATGACAGCAAAATAGGGTTTTATTATAATGAAACAGACATATCTTTGGACATTAATTTATTTTGTAACTGTCCTGCATATTAAGATACATTAAATGTAGAGTTGCTGGGCCTATAGGAACTGTATCATAACTCTTAAATGGACACCTGAACTTACATCATGCCAGGCCTACAGTATGTAATAGATCAAACAGATACAACATTGCTAATGCTGAAATTATGATGCTCAGAATTTGTATAATGGAAACAACGTTATCCTCGACTTATTTCCACTCCCTATATTAGGAAAGCTTTTATTCACAAATGCACAAATGCACGGTTGTGTCTCTTGCTTTTATGTCCCTTGCTTTAGTTTTATTGACATTTTACGCACGTTATTGACTACTCCACTAATAATTTAATCATGGGATCAAAATTTTGGGCAGTCAATCTATAGATAAATGTTGCAAGCAGACAATTTTTACACTGTGTCCTTTGCTCTGGCTTGTTGCAGGGGTCCACACCATCCGCATTGCCAAAAGAGTCACAACTATTTTGACTCTGCACCGCACTACCAAAAGCGGCGGGTTCGACTGTGACATATCCACGAGTGGAATCTGCTCAGCAGCAGCAAATGTCATGTTGACAACTCAAACCTGCCTGATCCGACGCTAAACCGGACCAGGCAGGTTTAAATTGTCGTCAACATGACATTTGCTCCCGCAAGGATATGCATTATAACAAGTATATTCACAGACATTTTTGATGACAATACATGAATAAATGATCCGTATGAACCGTAATATCGCTGTCTGGATGGACAACTCACAGTAAAATAGCCCATTGCAACATATGAAAGTTAAATAGACTATATATCATGCTCTTAAGAAATGCATTGCTGGACACTATTGAACTACTTTCAAACACATAGCACCAACATATTTTAGACCAAGCATTATCTTTAAAGTTATGCATGGACATCTAAATACAAACATTGAAATATAGTTTTTATATCAAATAACATCTGAAAAGTGTCCAAATGGTGAAATTACAGCCCTTCTACGCTAGGCTATTCAACGATTACGCACATTATTGTAGTCTTCTACAAAGCCTTTACTGTCTCAGCATAAAATGTACGAGTCTCTGTCGATGAACGAGAAGAAGAAAAAAACATGTTGGAAACGCGATCAATGTCTAAAATCCCAACTCGTTATGTGCAGTTCGAACTAATAATATAGGTAAACGTTACACACTTCACGTGCTTCTGGAGAGGTTCATGGTCAGAGGACAAAATATAAACCACCACTGCCAATGATGGGCATTCTGTCAAATACTGTCCCCATGGTGAGGACATTAATAAAACAATAGGACTGTGTAAAAGTTGCGGACTGATTGTATATTATAGGCTACACCTGTAATGACACCAATAGACCTAAAACAAAACGCGATCTACAATGTATATCTCTTTGTGATCTCTCTATGATTGTGTAGTGCGCGCAATACCCAACCGTGTCACGCATCATATAGGCTATAAGTTTCAATATAGGAAAGTCTAGAAGCATACAGATCGCAAACTGTTTCATGAACAATTCATGAAAATAAATGTTCAATCTGATGTGTCTACTTTAAAATGTGCAGCCTAAATGTCTGAACTCAGTGAGCCGAGTAGCCTAGACATCTGAACGTTGTGAACTAAACTGGTCAGAGTAATAATCTGAATCTAAACTAATATGTTAAACTAATCTTTTTCTCAAGTGTTTACGACAAGACATTATTAGGACAGATAGTGACGATTTAGATAATAGAGTGTTACCTGGAGCGCGCGCAAGTTGCGGTCGCACAGCGTGCGTTGTCTGCATTATCATGGAATTTGCAACATTTCCAGGGGTTAGACACCCACTACATTGAGGTGGCATGCTGACCCTTAAACCCTTTTAATTAGGCTATGTGGAGGCATATCTTTATTCAAAGCCCTTTTATATTAGGCCTGTTGTATAAATGTTTAAGGACTAATTCTATCTTTATCTTGAAGTTGTATCAGTGCAGTTAATTAACACACAAGATGGCACATTGAGAGAGGGAGTCCAGGCTCAGGACAGAGACATCTACGACAGGTCTACACGTATTTTGGCAGCGTCCTCTGGTGGCCAGTGTACTTTATCCACTGGAGATTAAATAACGGAGTGCTGAGACAGTATTGGTGGGACCAAATTTAGGTTTATTATGGGCATACCACGTAGGCCCACGTGTGTTGAATATACTTAACATACCCAAATAAACATGATTTTTCTAAAATATGCCCAAAAGCAAATAGGCTATGCATGCGTAAATATAGACCATTTCAATTGTGGACAACAACATTACATATAGTAATGTATGCATTCACTACTGTAAGTTGCTTTGCTAAACTACTAAAGTGTAACATAAAATATGATATAGGATAATACACAAAGGAAAAAAGGCCTATGGACTATTTCCTATGAGTAGCACAACTTCGAGTGGCAGGCTATTTACATTGAAAGGGTCAATTCTAGACTCCTTAGGTTCCTGCAACATAGGCCAGTAGGCTATAGGGCAGGGGTGGGCAATAATTTTGTCTCGAGAGCCACATCGGGATTTCAAATTTCAGCTGTAGGCCAAACAGATTTTTTTCCAGAATGATTTGCTTGTCAAAATCAATTTGCGGTCCAGAAAAGGGGAAGTTATTTTAAAACTTTTAGGTCCATTATAATTTCTACATAATTTGTATATAGTTGTATATATTCAAGAGTGACCTGGGCTCGGTTTCCATGACCTGGAGTGTTTTTTAACCCCAAAATAATACCCCCACCCCTGCTATAGGCTAGCTATGCCGATATGCATAGCAATTCCTCAATATTATACTGTCAAAAAACTCTACAGGCAATGGCAGAAAGTATCGAACTGTCCGGCATGCATGGGGACATTGAACAATTCAACACATATTCAGTATGTATTGAGAAGTGTTGCTGGTCATGGAAGAAAATCTGAAAAGAGCATTTCCACTGAGGGTAGGCCAATCAAGGGTGAGAAGGAAGCAGTAACATTCCACAGAGTGTTGAAGACTCTTTATATATTCAAAATCAACGTGGTTTAGATTAGAATAAACAAATACAATTAAACAATTAAACAAATACAAACACAGGTGTAGGGAATGAAGACATGGTAGGCAAACTCCCCACTGTCACTAGGTAGCCTCCCTGCTAGCACATAATGTTCTGAGAACCATATGTTTCTTAGAGCTTGGTGAGAGTGTGGTTTTCCTATGGTTATTTTGCATAGCCTACAACCTTCCCACAACTTTCTGGGAATGGTGCAGGATAGTTGCTTGGCTTTGGAACATTCTCAGCTCATTTAAGGAATTGTCTTGGTATTTCATTACTTTAACAGAAGGTTTCCAAAAAGTTCAAACGTGGTTACATTTAATTTCAATATTGGTAATGTTCTAGGAACTTTCTCCAACCCGTTTCACATTAGGAATGTTCTCAAATAGTTCAGAGAACATTAAGAAACAATGTTGTTCTGTGGGAATTTCAGTGCTTCAGCATAACGTCTCCTACAGGTTTCCACATGGTTCTATTTGGTCTTGTTCTCACATTGTTATGAGAACGTTAAGAAGCAACATTCTTCTGTGGGAATTTCAATACTTCAGAAAAACTTTTCCTACAGGTTTCCTCAAGGTTCTATTTAAAGTAATGTTCCCAAATTGTTCTGAGAACATTAAGACAACTTTCCATTTAAAATTTTTAAGAAAGCTTTAGTAATATTCAGAGAACGTTAGAATAATGTTATTTAAAAATGTACATTCTGTTCTCAATATAAACAAAACTCTGTCTATCCTCTATCATGTTAAGTGGCTTGCCTAGTTAAATAAAGTTAATATATATGTATATAAGTGTGTTCTTAAAGAGTGCTTGTTGGGATCTATTTGAATAGACTAAAATGAACACTTTGTATGAGTAGAAAATAAAAACATGGAATGCTAGGTCCATCCTGGTGGCGCAGTTGTATAATTCTGGGGTTAAAGAACAGAAGATCACAGGTTTGAATCTCACTGATGCTATGCCACAATAAAAAAGGAGTGTGTTTGCATGATTAATGCCTAAGTAAATAAAATTCCATGTGTTCTATCTGTGCTTGGATTTCAAAACAGTTAAACTAAGCTAGTAGCAGTGTTATTAAGTCTTATTGAAACATCTTCTGTGAACGTTATTTAATTCATTTCCATTCACAGAACTTTAATAAAACCTCCCAGGAAAAACTTTCAACGAACCATAGTAAAACATTCTCAGAATCTCCCTGCAACCTAACAAATGCATGTTCCCTGAACAGGCAAAACGTCAAATAAAAAGGTTCAGGTTTACCGGTTAGAAACATATGGCTTTGTTCCCAGAACAAATGGGAAACCAAATACTGACGTTCCTACAACTTCTAAGGAACCAAATGTGCTAGCTGGGCTGGCTGCCTATTCAATAAAACTGGCTCAATATACGTCTGCTCCACTGAAATCCGCTATGGCAACAGGGGATAAGGCGAGAAAAAAAAAGGAACAAGAATTTGACAACATGGCGCACTTTCCTTGAGAAAAGTTTCTCTTGAACGCAAACAAACCACGTTTAAGGTGACATTTTTACAGTTTCTCGACTATCTGACTAAAACCGACAGACTTTGGAAAGAATTGAAGACTTGTTGGTGGTGAAAAAACTAACTTTGCATTACATTTAGTGGCGTTTATCATGGGATGAGAGAAGCCCGTTGCAAAAGCCAAGTAACCTACATACACACAGGATGGAGAAGCAAGCAACTTTAAAGGAAAAGGTAAACAAACAAGAGCACAAAACTGCTGTAAAGTGATATGACTTTAAAAAATATATGGCCTACCATACTCGTTAATTTTGTTAGTGAGTCGTTTTCAAATAATAATCACGTTCACTTTTGCTCTGTCGACTGGATATGGTCACTGCAAGAACGTCATAAACTCTATCGATTTTCCAGTCATGCTTAGCTATTAGGCTCCAGATGAAGCGAGTCGACAGTCAGCTTTTAAACAAAAGGATGCCGGGTCAACGCTAATGATGGTATCGAACAACATCCTGAATGACGCTATCAATGCTGCAAATCAGAATTCAAGACCTGTCCCACTTTACAATACAGTGGTATTTTAACTACAGTGCAGAGAAGCTTTTTACAAAGTAATTACACGGATGATGCATGGAAACATTGTTACACACATTGTTACTAATTTAATGCATTTAAACCTAATTCAGTTTAATGCATTTCACTATCCCAGTATTGTACTATGATGTAGGCCTATTGTGAGTTAATTTGGAAATCTTTGAATTTAAGTACTGAAACTCTAGGCAGGTAACATTTGTAAGTAGGCCTATTCTCTGTAATAATCATATATTTGTATATTTATACATGTATATATTTTTACAAGATGTATATATTTATTTTTACACTGTATATCTTTCAATGTTAATAAAATGTAGAAACATAGTGTCAGTGAGCCATATGCATGTGGGACCTTTGATCCTACATGCAACATTTATCAGCTATGGAATTATCATAATCTCTTAAAATGAAATGTTATTCTTATACTAATGGCAAAAAAATGCATAAACTCTCTAGTTTTCATGCCCTGTAACTTGTTGCGGATCAAGTGATTGCTGGCATGTGGCATGTTTTTATTTTGGTCAGAAGGCATAAACCACCACACTGGTGCTCTGGTGTTACTTACCATGATATTTGAATAGATGTCTCTCACTGATTCCTGTTGTGCATTTGTGTGTGTGTGTGTGTGTGTGTATGTTTTCTCTCATTCTGTTCTGCAGTCCTTGTGAATTACATGTTAGGGAGTTTTCCCCATCTTCTCTATAGGGACACCTAGGAGTTTAGGCTCTTCATTATCTTCACTCTCTCTCCCTCAATCGCCACCCTTCCTGCCCAGTGTAGTGCCGACACAGATACCTCAGGATGTGACAGGCCAGAGATCAGAACGTACCCTACGCTCTTAGAAAAAAAGAGTTCTATGGTTTCTCCATAAGATAACAATTTTGAAGAACCCTGTTTGGTTCCAGGTATAACCCTTTTGGTTTTATGTAGACCCCTTTTGGGTTTCATTTACAGCCCTTTCAACAGAGGGTTCTACATGGAACCCAAACGGGTTCTGCCTTGAACCAAAAAGGGTTCTCCTATGGGGACAACATAAGCCTTTTTTGCAAGAGTGTGTCTAGATCACAGAGGGGACCTTCACTCACACATCTATCAGCCAAAGTGGTTGATATGAATAGAATGACAGCAGACGTTATTTGTCATCAGTATTATTTTTGATGTCACTAGATTTGAACTCAAACCTGCCAATCCGCCTCCTCCGATGATGACTAAGCATTTAAATCTGACTCCACAGCTTCCAGTTGTCCACCTCCCCTTAGACACTCAGAGAAACACTCTCATGTTCAAGCTCACAACATAAATGAATTGACATGCACCCAGACATAAAAAAACAGCCCCCCCAAACCACACCAGGGCCCAGTCTGTTATTTACCAATGGTTGATGTGCATTCTTAGATCATAACCAGCTCTTATCTTAAACCATGTCCTTACCAGTGGGTGGCTGCACCAGCTATGCACACTCCCAATTAGCCTAGATTTACCCCAATCCCATTATTTATCCTACTACAACATGCTTTCTCTCCAACACTCAAAGGCGGCATGCAAAACAAACAACACATAGCGAAGGAGGACATTTAACAGCAGACATTATTTAGCATAGGGGTTGTTCAGATCAGAGTTCTCTTGCATTTTTACTGCCCTATGTGATGCTGTAATTGCAGTAATTACATTTTCAGAGGGAAAGGATGTAAAGTAAGGAATAGCACAACCACACTTTCCACAATAGTGTGATGTTGACTGTAGTTCACTCATAGCCAATGTCTATCCTTCCTCCTGTGTTACCCTTTCACTCTCTCAACCTCTGGAAGTAATTACCAGGCCGGAGGCCGGCGCTATCCCAGAATTCAGCTGGAGGAGGTGTGGTATGACTGTAGTATTGTGGAAGTTGCTCCATCAGATGGACAACCCAGAGGGTTTTGTCATAGAATAATGCTTAACAAAACATCTCTGGTCAGCTGACACATTTCCGTACTAGTCATTTTCTAATAAGACTTGGATCTCCTCTGCTACCTAAACAGAGCTGTATTTTGGGGATCTGCAATGGTAATGGAGTAATTCTAAATCTTGAGTTGGTTTATAGTGAACTACTGCCTGAAGATATTGACTTTGTTTATTTAATGCTGAGTCAGGGGTTTCTGCTGGTCTGCAAACATGGCTTTGAAATGGGCTGAATCAATGATAGGACAAGTTCTGTCTTAGTGTTTATATTATACCCAAATCCTCTGTAAAAGCAGAAAACTATTTCATTTCTGCTCTCATCTCCCTCTTTTTAAATGTTGTTTAATGATTTCACTTTGCACTGCTTTTGACCTGCCTCACTCTATAAGGTTATCATTTTCAACCTTCCTCATTATGGAACTTCTCCACCTCTTTGCCCTCTATCTCCAGTTTTCAATCTTCGGCTCCCGGACAGTGGGCAGAGCTGCACAGCGTGAAGCTGAAGAGAAAGGGGGCCGATGTGGCCTCAACAAGGCAGAGTTCATGGAGAGAGTTCAGCAGAGCAACGAGGCCTGCCAACGCGGTGACTTCCAGGCTGCCGTGAGTCTCTATGGCGACGCCCTTCGAGCCGACCCACAGAACTGCATCCTCTACAGCAACCGCTCAGCAGCCCTTCTCAAATTGGGACGCTACCAGGCTTCCCTGGACGACGCTGTCAAGGCCTGTCTACTCAATCCCAAGTGGCCCAAGGTGAGTCCCTCTGAACCACCATCTTCACCTCATAAGTAAGGATATGTGAAAATAGAAATGGCTAAATTCATTCCAAAACAGAATAGTGCATCGTTTTTCACAGGTACCGTTCATGGGTTTAAGATCTGGCTCACATAACCTGATTGAACTGAAGATTTGTGGGAGATTTGTGCACAAGTCTGAGTTACAAGAATGGGTGTCCACTTGGTGTTGGGATCTATGTGCTATGGTTTGCTGAATAATTCATTTGTTTCTCGTT